>NC_086319.1:38593084-38875584 GCF_036172605.1 Pelobates fuscus | reverse complement strand
GGGCTGATGGGACTGTCAGTCGGCTGGCTCTCCCTCTTCATTGTCGGGCGGGGCTCTCCCTCTACATTGTCGGGCGGGCAGGCTGTCGGGTAGGCGCTCCCTCCTCCCGCGCGGAGTGAGCTGGGAGGAAGTGACTACTTCCTCCCTGCAGCACTTGCGCTGCGGCGGCAATTTATTTTTTAAAGGGGCCCGGTCGCGCTATACCACGGCCACAGCGCTGACCGGGCCCCTGAAGATATGGGGCCCATCGGGTGGCCCTAAGGCCACCCGATGGGCCCCATCAGCGTGCGGGCGCCGCAGTTCCACTGCTACACGTGGGGCCCGGGCGGCCGGGCCCCCCAGGGCCGCCGGGCCCGTGACAACCGTTATGGTTGTCACCCCCTGATGGCGGCCCTGTCCATCACATTTTGAAAGGAAATAGATATTTTTAATTGAAGTATATTTAGAAAAATGACAAAAATCCATCTCTTCCTTTAGTATTTTACAGATACCTTCAGCCATATACATGCACCTTCAATTGGACAATGTCTATAAAATCGAGTTAGTCTCTATGGTTTCTCCCTGTTTCTGTGCAGGGAGTGAAGCAGGAAAAACCAGAGACTAACTGTCCAGTTTTAGATACTGTCCGACTAAAGGTGCGTGTATATGGCTGAAGGATCCCACTAAAGGTCGCCATGAGTTTTTCTTATTTATTTTTTTACATATACGTTTAAAAAAAAAATAAAAAAAAAATATATATCTATTTTATTTTAAAAAATGGATTAAATGACCATTCTATTAAAAATAATACTGAGGTGACAGTTGTCCTTAGCTGCCAGGTACTAGATGTTTAGCTGCTTCCCTGAATGATACACAGGACACCCAGGCACAGCCATGCAGAGTAAATCCCCCTAAATAATGTAGAACTACAACTCCCATGATGCTTTGCCAGCTTCTATGGAGTTGTACAGTAGCTGTGGGACTGCCTCGTGCCCTCTCCCCTCCTCCTCCTCCAGCAAGTGTCACGTGACACGTCACGCAGACCTGTTGGCAACGCGGTTTCGGTTGCCAGGTAACCGGTGCACCCTGTGATGACGTGTATCCCGCTGGAGCCGGCTGCTCGCTGTCACTTCCTGGTTGTGTGAGCTTCGATCCCGGAGTTCGTTGTGAGCGCTGAGCGACATGTCTCACCAGACCGGCATCGAGGGTGAGTCCCGGCCGGCGGCCATCTTCTCCCCCCCACACACAGAGTGGCCACGGAGAACGGCCAGCCCTGCCTGGGAGCATGGAGGGACTGAAAGACCTCTCTGGAGACTTCCTCCCCCCCCCTCCCAGTCAACTAACTAACTACACAGGGAAACAGAGAATGTACCCTGCAGAAATATTATCATCAAAAAAATTAATAGAAAAATTTAATAATAGAAAAAAATAGAAAATAATGGTAAAAAATACAAAAATAATAATAGAAAATATAATCATTTTTTTGACAAATTTAATAATAATGGAAAATAATATAAAAAAATAATAATGATAGAAAGTAATAATAGAAAAAAATAATAGAAAATAATGGAACAAAATTAATAATAGAAAATAATAATAGAAAAATGTAATAATAGAAAATAATAATAATAGAAAAAAATGTAATATTAGATACAAATAATGGAAAAAAATTAATAGAAAATAATAATAGAAAATAGTAGAAAAAATAATAATAATTTCTGAAATAATAATAGCAAAATACATTTTAAAATAACTAAAAACTAAATAACTAAAAATATAAATCTAATAATATTTATAGGAAAAAGTTACATTTAAAAATAGGAAACAAATAGCTAAAAATAAAATAAAAAATAGTAATCGTAGAAAAATAATAATATAAAAAATTTAATTGTGGAAATAATAAATTAAAAATAATTTTAACATTAAGCTTTACCTTAATAAAATATTTAGTTGGTTTGATATGAAATATGTGTTCACTAATTAACCTATTGGTGGTGTGGGTTCTCTGCAATACAGGAATAGATTCCATATTTTGTGCGTTGCTTCTTTGTAAACTATACCTTTCATGGTGCATATGCTCCAATTTCTGACTCACTGCATCAATTTAGAGATTTTTTTTTTTAATTGCTACAGTTCTACAGTTGCAATATTGTCAAAGTGCTGTTCGGCATGGGCTATACTTCAAGCCAAACATTTGTTCGTTGCACAATGCAATAAACATCACTTTATTTGTTGTAGACACTTTTGTTATGAAATTTCATAAGACTTAATTTGTGTGAAAACTAGCAAAAATTATAAGTAGTTGGTAGTTACTACATGCTACTAAATATATTATTTAGAAATACCTTTTTTACTGGAGTTAATTTGTCTTATAATGTTTGCTGGCCATAACCAGGTTCTTCTGTTGCTTTGGTGTCTTCCTGTGTTGCTTCACATGGTTATTTTGCAACACACTCATTGATTACCAGGTGAGTGCTTATTACAGAGTAATTTGCCAGCAGTAGTAAAAAGCCCTTTCAAACATTTGTAATTTTATCAACATGACAAAAGTACACGCTGCACCTTTGATTCTCTGATAGCTAGGTCACAGTAGGTTACTAGGTTTGCCTTACTGCAACATGTATGTGCAGAATATATATACATAGAGTTTAGTTATTCTCAAATATCTGAAACCCCAGTTTCAATGCATGGCTTTGTTATTGGAGACAGGAATAACACACACATTTGTGATTTAGCATTAACATTCTGATTTCAGAATATACTTTTAAGAGCCATGTGCTGTTGGTGACTCACTTCGGGTTATTCATTAAACTCTGAATTGTAGTGAATTAAACCCTAATGTCAACATTGAGGCTGAAAGATGATTGGGGAAAAAAATCTCCAGTTTACTTACAGGCACAACGTGGCTATTTTAGCATAAATACAATTTGGATTTTATAGAGTAATTGAGCTCTTCAGGGCTAGAGTTAAGCCATTTATTTGAGAAGCCATGTTGATTTTTTGAGTGTTGTTATTCCCATTTTTTAAAAAATGTTTTAGTACATACGACATTTGTCAGTCAGAGATCCTATATGTTTGCTTCTGATCTTGTACCTGTGTTTCTTCCTCAGACAAAGGTAGCACGTTTTTTTCTGAATTTCATCAGACATGCTATTAGGTTGTTTGTTTATCTTTCACTGTGAAGTCTGTGATTTTTTTTTTTACCAATTATATTTGTTTATGACTCGTTAGCTGCTCGATTTATTTACCGATTTGTCCTTGCACCTTGGTATTAATGTTGGTTTGTTTCTTGTGCAAATCTTATGTATATAGGAGATTCAACAAGTGAAGTAGATAAAATTTACATTAATAGAATAATCAGCCCTAACTTGAACATGCATATGGAGATATTCCCTGTTTAAAAGACATTCTATAGACAGGATTGAAAGAGATTGGAGTTTGTATTCAATCAAACAAGGTTATATATGAGACTACTTGGTTGCCTGGCAGTTGAGCGTTTCTGATAATTGAAATGTTTTACAGCTTTGGCCTAAATATTGATTATGTTGCTGGGGAACAGGTGTATTTGTAGTGTGATAACTTTTATTGCCTGTACGGTTTTATTATTTGGGCTTTCCACTGTAAAACGGCCTTTCAGGCGAGAAGATAAGAGAATTGTACCAACGTCTGGTTTTGTGTAGTAGTATGTGGGATTATGTTTATTAGGATCATAAGATGGGGGATGGCAATGCTAACCAGGATGATATGGGATTGAGCACAAGGCCTAACTGCAGAAACATATGGTGCCAGCATCTGTAAGTGATTTCAGATTGGAACACCAGAGTGCCATACAGAGATATATGAAGATTGACTTCTTAAGCCCAAGTGTTATACGTTTTTAGACACTGCAGTCTGGTTCCTACTGGCAACATAAAATGCCTTGTGTATGTAGCTACAACAGCTCAATATATAGTTATTAAGTCAATCATTTAGTGAGTTGTTCCCCTTAAGATAATGTGATCCTTAAAGGGACATTATAGTCACCAGAACAATTACAGATTATTGTATTTATTCTGCTGAGTGTAATCTTCCCCTTAACACTTTTTGCAGTAAGCACTGTCTTTTGAGAGAACATTACAGCCCAGGGATACATTCAGTGACCACTCCTCAGATGGCTGCTTGAGTTGCTTCCTGGGGTGTGCAGCACTGCATTTAATGTATCCACCCTCTGCATGGAGACACTGAACTTTCCTCATAGAGATGCATTGATTCAGTTCATCTCTATGAGTAGATGCTGATTGGCCAGGGCTGTGTTTGGCACTGCCCTTGATCTGCATCCTTGGCAGTCTCAGCTAATCCAATGCTTTCCTATGTGAAAGCATTGCGATTGGCTCAGAACACCTCTCCCGATGATGCCAGCAAAGCAGGCAGATCATGGGCAGATCATGCAGCAGCAGACTGGAATAAAGGTAATATTTTACTATATTTAGGGGAGGGCAAGTGGAGCCAGAGAGGGCTATATGGTGGTTTTAGCACTATAGGGTCAGGAATACATGTTTTTTCCTGGCACTATAGTGTTTATTAAAAGAACAGACTGTCGATGAAAACTTTTATTGTTCCTTGAGTGACTAATATTAAATATATGTCTGTGTGTGTACATATTGTATACTCTGCATATTCTATAGTTCTCCATCATGTTAGCTTTGTACACAAATAGTCTTGTATTTTTACTACAAAGAAAGTCCCTCTTTGCCCTTTAGCAGTAGTTGCAGCTATGAGCAATTGTTTACACCCAGTCTTACTGGTGACTCTTTGTATGCTGACAAATGAGTTTACTCCTTTTAAGACCTTTGCTCTACCGTTCTGAGTGAAGCATTCTTCAATTCCATAACTTCATTCTCTTTTGAACACACAAACAGTGTCTCTAGTCTCCTGGCAGCTATGCAACTGCATGAACTTTGAGCAAAATGCTGAGTTTAGTGCTGCAAAGCTTTATGGGTACAGCAGGAATTCTGCTTTCTGGTGTAATAGAAGGACCATTGATGTTTTATCATCAAATTCTGGCCATATGGCAGGATAGAATGTCTTGATTATTTGGTAGTTGCAGTTCTATGCAGCCAATAAAGGGATACTATATGCATCCAGGCCATTTCATATCATTGAAGTGGTCTGGGTGAAGTGTCCTAGCCCTCTTAACCCTTCAAGGAAAAAAAATATAGATTCAGAGAAACTGCAATGTTTACATTAAGCCCACCTCTAGTGTCTGTTTTCCAGACACCCACTAGAGGTGCTTCCTGGCTTCTCACAGAGTTTAACTCTATAAAATGCTTTGCATGAGGATGTCCAGCATCTTCAAAATCCCCATAGGAAAGCATTGATGCAACCTTTTCTTATGGAGAAGCTCTAATGCGCCTGTAGTGCTTGCCGTGCATGCGCAATAGGTTCCTCTTTCAGCATGATGTTGCGGGAGGAGGAGAGCAACCCAGCACCGGAAGATGTCTGGGTGGAATAAAGGTAAGTGTTAAAATGGATTTTCACCTTTCATTTGTGCAGGACACAGCTAAAGTAATAGCGACAGGGGCATACCATAGTGTTAAGAATACAGTTTTGTGTCATTCTGTCATTGATCGTTAAGGGGTTAAATCTCTACTGTCAGAGATAAAGCAACAACATGTTAGCATGTTTTGTGTAAGAACTGTTGGAATTGTTGTATGATTGCTTTTTTTTATTTTTTTCTAAGTGTACAAGATATGATTAGAGTATTAATAGATTTTTTTGCTCCTTATTCCATGAGACATCAGCTGCGCCATACTATTGTATGGTTTACAAAGTGAATGCTAGTTGGTTATCTGGGAACACTCAACTGTCTTTCGAGCTGCTTGTCATCTCCTTATAAGGAGACATTACTAAACAAGGGTTAAATAAATGCTAGGGCTCTCATCAACGCTAATGATGAGATTTATCCATAAAGGTATTTGCAATGAATGGAACTTTCAGCCATGGTTGAATTTTTTTTTTAAAACTGATTTAAAGTAAACCCCCTACTAAATAAGTGTTTTAAAAGAAGGAACATGTTATGGTTTCTTTTCATGTCTGGAAGAGAAATTACAGAACTGACATAAGTAGTTATATGGCAATGGAAAAAAAAAGTAAAAGAAAATATCAAACAGCATCCGTATCCAAATCTTATTTATAAAAAATCATTATTTATGCATATTGAACTAGCAGAAGGTTTGAAGTACAGACATACAGATATCTGCATTTTCATTTTTTGGCTTGGCAATTTCAAACCAGGTAGGCAGGCCAACTGGCAGAACCATGAGACTACCATAAAGTAAAGGGACAGTATAGTCACCAAAACAACTTTCGCTTATTGAAGCAGTTTTGATCATGCCCCTGCAGTCTCACTGCTCAATTCCCTGCCATTTAGGAGTTAAATCACTTTATTTAGGAACCCCAGTCACACCTCCCTGCATGTGACTTTCACAGCCTTCCTAAACCCTTCCTGTAAAGAGTCATCTAAAGTTTATCCTTCCTTTATTGCATGTTTTGTTTAATTTATATTTCCCTATTCCCTGCTATGTTAATAGCTTGCTAGACCCTGCAAGAGCCTCCTGTATGTGATTAAAGTTCAATTTAGAGATTGAGATACAATTATTTAAGGTAAATTACATCTGTTTGAAAGTAAAACCAGTTTTTTTTTTCATGCAGGCTCTGTCAATCATAGCCAGGGGAGGTGTGACAAGGTCTGCATAAACAGAAACAAAGTGATTTAACTCCTTAATGGGAGTGAATGGAGCAGAGAAGCATGAGAAGCATGATTTATTCTATACACTAAAACTGCTTCATTAAGCTAAAGTTGTTTAGGTGATTATAGTGTTCCTTTAATATAATATAGCCTTCTGGTCCTTGCTTTTGAAATGCTGCAGAACAGGTTCAGCAAATAGATTGTATGCATGGCAACTCTTGTAACAAGGCTGAATAGAAACAGTTATTTATGATCTGATAGACCTTGCCTGACCATAGTACACCCACATAGTAATTTTATCAGAAACCATAAACTGCTCTCAGCTTAATTTTGCACTTTGTAGATAGATAAGGTATGCTTTTGGTGTACATATTCACTATTTTTGTATATATAAAAAAACTGCCCACTATTATTCTTCGTTTTATTGTGTTATAATGGCTCCAATCATGATTTGCTTCTTTGCCCAGGCATTTACAAGCATATAATTCATACAGTATCACATTCTGTCCAGAGTTCTTTATTCCGTACATTTTCTTTGATTATTAGGTTCAAGATGAAATTGTACATTTCTTGGCAGCCTAGAGTGTCACTTCACGGACAGGTGGTATGATAGGGCCCACTTTCATTTTTTAAATGTAGTTATTTGTGTAGATGCTTCTCTCTCCCTTATGCATTTAGTGAGGCTCTCTTTAATTCAAACATAGAACATGACGGCAGATAAGAACCATTCAGCGCATCTAGTCTGCCCAATTTTCTAAATACTTTCCTATGCCTATTCCACGCATGCTTAAACTCCCTCCCTGTGTTAACCAAACGGGTTATACAGTTGTGTACGTTGTGCCTAGAAGGGTATCAATCTCACCTCTCTGATGAGGTCCAAAGAAGGCCAAAACAATAGTCTGCAGTTGCTGTGTCTCTCGAGCTGAGGAAACTTGCCAATGATTTGGATCTGAACTGCCCTTAAATGACCACTATAGTGCCAGGAAAACAAACTCGTTTTCCTGGCACTATAGTCCCCTGAGGGTGCCCCCACCCTCAGGGTCCCACTCTTGCCGGGCTCTAGGGGGAGGAAGGAGGTTAAACACTCACCTTTCAACAGCGCCGGGCTCCCTCGACGCTGGGGACTCTCTTCCTCCTTCCTACGTCATCGGCTGAATGCGCATACGCGGCAAGAGCTGCACGTGCATTCAGCCAGTCCATAGGAAAGCATTCGCAATGCTTTCCTATGGACGCTGGCGTCTTCTCACTGTGAAAATCACAGTGAGAAGCGTGGAAGCGCCTCTAGCGGCTGTCAATGAGACAGCCACTAGAGGCTGGATTAACCCATATGTAAACATAGCAGTTTCTCCGAAACTGCTATGTTTACAGCAGGCAGGGTAATTCTAGATGGACCTGGCACCCAGACCACTTTATTGAGCTGAAGTGGTCTGGGTGCCTATAGTGGTCCTTTAAGGACGGGACCATTATAATATGCACGTGTTAGTTACATAGTTACATAGCTGAAAAGAGACTTGCGTCCATCAAGTTCAGCCTTCCTCACAAATGTTGTTGCTGTTGATCCAAAAGAAGGCAAAAAACCTAGTCTGAAGCGCTTCCAATTTTGCCACAAACTAGGAAAAAATTCCTTCTTGACCCAAAAATAGCAGTCAGATGTCTCCTTGGATCAAGCAGCTATTACCCCACAGAGAGGTTCTCTCTGAGCAGATAACATTTTTGAGACGTTAGCGGGGACTATTCGAAGGGCAAGCTATTGAGGTTTCTCTGAGCTTTTGCCCTTCTCCGAATTCCCCAATTCTCTGTTTTTGACTGAATTCTCTCTGATCATCACTGAAAAGAGACAGACTAGTACTAGTACTGACAATGCATTTGTCAACTCTCTATTTTTCTCTCTTACTCTTTTGATTATATGGCCCCTGGAACTGCAGAATTTTAAAAATCTCAAAACCAGCACCAGATCCCACTGTACCATCCAACCCCAACAATTCCAATTGTATATCTCCTTCCTCTCTTGAAATGGCTGCCCTCAGTCACATGAGTAATGTTATTATTATTATTATTATTATTATTATTGCCATTTATATAGCGCCAACAGATTCCGTAGCGCTTTACAATATTTTGAGAGGGGGGGATGTAACAATAAATAAGACAATTACAAGAAAACTTACAGGAATAATAGGTTGAAGAGGACCCTGCTCAAATGAGCTTACAGTCTATAGGAGGTGGGGTATTAGAAACATTAGGATAGGAAATATCAAGTAGGAGTGAAGCAGAGCTGGAGGAGAGAGCAAAGCACTATCCCATAGGGACAGGTATGTAAGGGAGAGATTACTCTGGGAGGCCATACGCTTTCCTGAAGAGATGGGATTTAAGGCCCTTCTTAAATGATTGAAGACTAGGGGAGAGTCTGATGGCAGTAGGCAAGTTATTCCATAGGAGAGGAGCCGCCTGTGAGAAGTCCTGCAAGCGTGAGTTGGCCGTACGGGTGCGAGCAGCGGTCAGGAGGTGGTCGCGGGCAGAGCGGAGGGTCCGAGCAACCAGGTGGTTCTTTCTTCTCATTTACAGCTGTATAGCCGAATCACCTGAAAGGGACAATATAATCACCAGTACAACTACAGCTTATTGTAGTAGTTGTTCTGGTTTGTATAATATGTCTCTGCATGGAGACCCCTAGCATTCCCCGTAGGGATGCATTGATTCAATGCATCTCTAGAGGAAATGCTGATGTGCCAGGGCAGCGTTTGGCTACACGTTTATATTCCTGAGCCAATAGTGTTTCTATACCCCTTATGGACCAAACTTCTGGAATAAAAGGGAATCATGACATGTCACACATGTCATGTGTCCTTAAGGGGTTAAATAAGTATCAGTTATCCACCTGTGAAGGTATGTGTAACTTTTTATAGTTTAAATGTTTTTATTAAGTTTTAGATTATACAATCTATAATGTAATACTTTTTAATATTTTTTTTTTCCTTTTTGACTTGGATCCTTGAGTGTGAAGTACATCTCCTTGCTATGAGTGTGCAAGTGAGAAAAAAAGAAATCCCATAGTAACAACCTCTGGATGTTGGGCTAAGGTAACATCCCCAGGACATACTTGAAAACCAGAGTAATCTGAATGTACCTTTCCTGATTAACCCCTTCCCGCCGTTATGGCGTTCTATGCCGTCCCGATTTAAGTGGGCTTTGAGCCCTTGAAATATCAGACAGTCCCCCTGCTGGTGGGATCTGTAAAAAAAAATAATTAAACATGTTATAAAATAATATATATATACATATATATATATATATATATATATGTGTGTGTATATGTATATATATATAATATATACATATTATATATATTTAACGTCATACATAGTGTATTTTAATACTAATATAAGTATATATTAGTATTAAAATACACTTAGAATGACATTACATATATTATATATAATCGATATATACACATATATTATATATATAAATACGTATAATAAATAAATAAAATATTGAAACAAAATTTAATATAAATTATATATTCATATGTAATTTCATTCTAACTGTATTTTGTTATTAATATATATATTGGTAACATAATACACTTAGAATGACATTCTATATATATCTATCTATATATAAAATGCAAAAAGCCGCAAATATATACATATAGATAAATACATATAATTACATAAAAGATTACCTTAGTATACACGTAGAATTTAAATACCTATAAAAGCATATATATTAAAATTCTATGTGTATATTTAAAGGAACACTATATTCACCTAAATTACTTTAGCTAAATAAAGCAGTTTTAGTGTATAGATCATTCCCCTGCAATTTCACTGCTCAATTCACTGTCATTTAGGAGTTAAATCACGTTGTTTCTGTTTATGCAGCCCTAGCCACACCTCCCCTGGCTATGATTGACAGAGCCTGCATGAAAAAAAAAACTGGTTTCACTTTCAAACACATGTAATTTACCTTAAATAATTGTATCTCAATCTCTAAATTGAACTTTAATCACATACAGGAGGCTCTTGTAGGGTCTAGCAAGCTATTAACATAGCAGGGGATAAGAAAATCTTAATTAAACAGAACTTGCAATACAGAAAGCCTAAATAGGCCTCTCTTTACAGGAAGTGTTTATGGAAGGCTGTGCAAGTCACATGCAGGGAGGTGTGACTAGGGTTCATAAACAAAGGGATTTAACTCCTAAATGGCAGAGGATTGAGCAGTGATACTTGACATCCTGACAACACAGGGAGAAAGTGCAAATTTTATTCGCAAGCACTATATTTGACCCTGTAACTCTCCAAGACACCATAAAACCTGTACATGGGGGGTACTGTTTTACTCGGGAGACTTCGCTGAACTCAAATTTTAGTGTTTCAAACTGGTAAATTGTATTACAACGATGATATTTTAAGTAAAAGTGTTGTTTTTTGAATTTTTTACAAACGAACTGCACTTTTATGGACTATATTATTGTTGTAATATGTTTTACTGTTTTAAAACACTAATATTTGTGTTTAGTGAAGTCTCCCGAGAATAACAGTACCCCCCATGTACAGGTGTCATGGTGTTTTGGAAAGTTAGAGAGTCACATATAAGGCTTGCATTTCATTTTTTTGACATTGAAATTTGCCAGATTGGTTATGTTGCCTTTGAGAGCGTATGGTAGCCCAGGAATGAAAATTACCCCCTTGATATCATACCATTTGCAAAAGTAGACAACCCAAGGTATTGCAAGTGGGGTATGTCCAGTCTTTCTTAGTAGCCACTTAGTCACAAACACTGGCCAAATATTCGTTTTTTGCTTTTTTACCGGCTACAAGAATAACACATGCAGCAGTATCACTATGTTTACTGTATTTTTCATCAGCAGTGGTGTCCTGTGATCCTGAATCCTGATGCGGAAAGCCACGTGGGCCTGCTGATCCAACATGTGCAATAAACAAATTGCAGGATGATGCCAATCTGCCAGTACATCACATCCAGCACTTTTAGTATTTTTAAAAAGTCTGGGTTTTCGAGACACTGTCTTTGGGAACCAGGAGTGCCCATTTTCTGTCAAACCAGTCAAGAGACATCACCCAAAGACTGCTTGCTCTATAACCACTGTGAGAAGCACAGCTATTGAGATGAAGTGGTCTGTGTAATTGTAGTGTCTATTTAAGTAAAGAAAAAAAATATTTTTGATCGTCCGCATAGGATTCATATAAATATACAGGTTTCATATAGAAATTGTGCAGCAATTCTAACTAAGTGGCTAACACTCTCATCTCTATTTACAGCGAGTGACGAGGTCAGAGAATTATTTGCCAAAGCCCGAAATGGAAAGTATAGACTGTTGAAACTTGATATTGAAGATGGTGAGTTATCTTATTTTTTATTTAAACTTGTTTCAAGTTAAATAAATAAGTCACCGAAACAACTTGAGCCTCACGTAGCAGCTTTTGGGTATAAATCATGCCTGTGAAGTTGCACAGCTCAATTCACGGCCAATTGTTTTGGTGACTGTAGTGTCCCTTAAAGTTTGTTGTTTTTCTGAATGCACATGACTTGTCTACAATAAGAAGCAACATTCTTATTAAATAGCTTAATAAAATCAGTAAATGAAAACAGATCTGAGCAAAATATGAATTGGCCATTCCTCCCTACTGTAATCAGTAACTTGGGTGGCAAGAAGCCAGAGCACAGTTTGTTATTGATAACAACCATTTCATATTTCCTTTAGAGGTGTAGGGATTATGTTGCTAGCAGGTTATTGTTCAGTCCTGTTTTTTTATGTGGTTTTTTTTCATTTTCAGTTGCACTTCCTCATAGAAGCGCTGTAATATGGAACGATTTAGCAGCACCAAATACATTTTTTTTCTTTTGATGCAGCTAAATCTCTTTTACCCTTTCAGTGTCATCACATCGACACACGCTCTATGTAGTCAGCATATAAAGGTGTAATGCAGGTAATTAATATGTGTAGGGTTAACTCAAAAAAAAAAAAAAAAAATATAGGGCAAAGCTATAAGTGGATGCCTCTTCTATTTAGTGGATTTGGCTATTTCAGCTACCACCCTTATTGCTCACAGGGTGGGTTTAATCTGGCATCCAGGCCATGCAGTCTCCATAGAGAAATACTGTCAGTAGAATGGCTTGTACTGCCAAGCTCAATTACTTCTACACAGGGGCATTGTCATAGGATATCACTATTCCGGCAAGGCAGTTTGGGTTTCTGACTTGTTATAGCTGCTCTGGTCAGCTGTTATTGTGAAGTGGGAGCAACTGTTCAGGACACACGCTGACACCGAATAGTGTGTAAAAGTTAGTCTTCTGTTGCAAAAGCCGTGGAGCCACTGTAGGAAGAATAGTTTCACCAGCATTTTTTATTTATTTTCAAGACACTACCTAAATATGAACTTCAGTTGATTTAACATAATCAAAAGTCCTTCTGTCTTAGTAAGTAAATAGTCCTCAGGCAGTCGGTGTATTTCATAGCTAATTCTAAATGAAATGACTTCTAGTGAAATAATCTAATGAAAGTACTTTAAGCTGCGTCCGGATCAGTGCGTTATTTAAGAGAGTAATGGGGCACCTGTAACAGTAGCCCATCCTTACAACTCTTACTAGTTTGTTGCACAAATGTTTTTTTTAAATCTAGGAGTTCGTTTTTTGTATTGTTCCATGGTGACCAAACAATTACATTATGCAATGAGGCAAATGTCCAAAAGGACAATGTGCCTGTGTTTTTTTTCCCCCATCATACCTCCTTTAACAGATACTGCTTTCTTTCTAGAACAACTGACTGTCAGCTCATATGAAAAACCCGTAAACTCTTGGGATAGAGAATTCGATGCTTATATTCTCCCATTGTTGGAAGACAAGCATCCTTGCTATATTTTATATAGGCTGGATTCCCAGAATGCACAGGGCTACGAGTGGATCTTTATCGCATGGTCGCCAGACTACTCTCATGTAAGTTTACCACTTGGACAGGGGGAAAAATAAATAATGTACGTTAAATTCTAACCGTTTTCTGATATTGCACAGAAACTACTAAAGTATGTAATTACCACAAGTGTCTCCCTCTCATTTAAACCAATGTAAGCCAGTGTCTCAATAAAACCTTCTGAGGACGCGTGTCTCTCGTGGGCGGTGTTGGCCAATTATTGTATAATTATTTACTTAAGTGTTAATTGCTGTGGCCGTAATTCATAACAACCAAAGCTGTTGGTGTATTTTCTCCTGTAGTGGCAAGAGTTGGAGCTCCCATAAGTCTTTGCACATCTGCTTTCCTTGTTCTGTCCTTAGAATGCTCAGTTCAAATTTTGCGTTCTTAGGACACGAATGATCAGCATATACGGTATGTCTTCAATAAGGTTCACTCACATAGCTGGTACCTATTGTTTCATTTCCAGTTGCTGGGTAATTATCTTTTTATTTTGTACTGGCTTATTGGCTCTGCGAACAATAAAATAACCTGCTTGTAGCAGTTTCCTTGATAGAGGATACCCAACCGTTAATACAAATTTGAGATACTTGGTCAGACTGAATACATATGGTAATTCCCTACAAGAATGAAACTTTGAAATTATACAAATAAACCTGATTAATTTTGTGGTATGCAGTTCACTTGTATCATGGGCAGGAGATTTTTTTTGTTTTTTTGTTTCCAGTGGAGTATCAGGTTATGTGATATTATGGGATTTGTGTTGTTTTCTCTTTAATTTAATCTACCGTATTTAAATGTGTTACCGAGACCATCTTTAATTGTGTGATTTCATTTTATTAATTTAATGGAAAAAAATCTGTATTTAATCACAGTGGTTTTAAAGAGAATGTAGCCTTGTTAGACCATTCTGTCTAATGAAAACAATAGCTGATTAAAAAGTATTTTTCCTTAAATAAAAATCATTTGATTAAAAATATATTTGAACAATGGTAGAGTGTCTTATCTGAGAGCAAATGAATGGGTTTTCACTAAATTGAGAATTCAAAATGAATTTAAAATTTAAATCCAGAGTAGCGGAACTGAAATCATAGCTGACTTTTTCCCAGTTTTGGTATTTTGATCTAAAATCTGAAATCCACTCTGAATTCATATTTTGGTGAATAACCCAGTAAGGCTTTAATTCAGCTTTGTGGAAAGAAGGGGTTGATCTGCTCTGTATCCAAGTGCTATTGTCTCCAGCCGCAGAGTAACATTTTGCTGAACATCTTAGGTTAGACAGAAAATGTTATATGCTGCAACGAGAGCAACCGTGAAGAAGGAATTTGGAGGAGGACATATAAAGGACGAACTTTTTGGTACAGTAAAAGTAGGTGTATTTTCACATTATAAACCAAAACAGAGTTATTTTGATTCTTTCCAATTATTCCACATAGTGTATATTATATAACAAATAGCAATGCTTAAACCTATGTCATAGTTCACAACAGGGGTGTGGGAATGTAAGCAAAATATACTTGTCCAAAGGACTAAAGTGGTAGCCCAATTTACTGGTCCGTCTTGACAATCTACTTGTCGTGACACAAAATTTCAAATTTGAAAGATTTTAGAGGCCATAATAACTGATTCTGACTGCTTTGGTCACAACAGGCTATTTGTGTATTGTGTGTGTGTGTACTGGTTTTATGTATGTATGTATGTGTGTGTGGGTGGTATGGACTGGCTTTATGTGTGTGTGTATGTAATGTGTCAAACAAAGGTGGTTAAGGTTGCGCCAGAAATTAAAAAAACAGATGTGTTATAACTATATATATATATATATACACACACACACACACAAAATATATATATATATATACACACACACACACACACACACACACACACACACACACACACACACACACACACACACACAAAAAGCAAAAGAAAGTTCAAATATAAGTCCAAGTGTGAATCCAAATGGTAAAACTTGCTGGAAGATAAAACCTCTGGAATGGGGTCCGATCAGAGTATTCCTGGCAGCCATATATGCAACAGAAAGAGAGAACTAATGGTGCAGAAAATCCCAGAATAACATAAAAGTAAATAAAATATCTATAGTCCTACTTACAATTGATAGAGCATTACTTAGCTCTAGTCTGAATGGCGTACAGTTGTACAATCCCCACTTGTAGGATGGTGTAGGTAGGCAGATGTATCATCGGTATTAAGATCATAAAGGATATTAAAGAGACCGCAATAGTGTCCACAGTATAAAAGGTACCAAGAGTATAGAATAATATTATAACACATCTCTGTTTTTATCATTTCTGGTGCAACATTTATCCCCCTCCCACTCCCCCCTGTTTGACTCATCTCTGTTGTTTAAAAGACTTAGAGGGAGCCTTATGTTTTAAGGTGTGTCGGCTACTTTCATTTTTGTATTTTTATATTTATCTTTTAGTTAGGTATATTAGCGCTGACCCTTTTTATCCTTTTGTCTATCTCTGTATGTAATGTGTGTGTGTGTATGTATGTATGTATGTATGTGTGTGCTGGCTGTATGGTGTGTGTGTGTGTGTGTGTGTGTGCGTGCGTGCGTGCGTGCGTGCGCGCGAGTGCTGGTTGTATGTGGTGTGTGTATGTGTGCGCGCGTAGTGTGCAAGCTGCAAGTTGTAGAGGTTTGTGTGCGTGTGCAAGCTGCATGTTGCAGATGTGTGTGTGTGTGTGTGCGCGCGTGTGCAGGCTGCATGTTGTAGTTGTGTGTTTGTGTCTGGCTTGTGCCAATTGTAGCTTTGTGGTGTGTGCTGGGTGCATGTTTGTGTCTGTTTGGCGTGTGCTGGTTGTATATTGTGTGTACCTGATTTGTGCTTGCTGTATTTTATAGTTGTGTATGTGCGCGCTAGCGGTATATTGTCTGTTTGTCTAGTGTGTGCTGGCTGTATGTTGTGGGTACCGACTGGTGTGTGTCTGTCTGGTGTGTGCTGATTGTAATGTATCTGGTGTGTACTGACCGGTTTGTATGTGTGTCTGTATGATGTGTGTGCGGTCTTTGTATAGTATGGTGTGTGCTGGATCTCTTACTCTCACTAACCCTCATGCCAAATTGGGATCTGATTGCTCCTCGCGGTACCGGCACTCGCTGAGCCAGATTGCATGCTGTGAGTTTGACTCACTAGAGAGCGCTGGAACCGCTGAATTAAGATTTACATAGGTGTTCAATTTTAGCGATCACCTGCCCCACCCCAAACACTTTCCTCTCACTTGCAGCCCTGCTGTTTGCCCATGGTAGGGCTAAATATTCAAACAAAGTACCTGCCAGCGTGTGGAACTAAGGCGATACAAATTTCACATACCTGCTCAAGACACTTCACCCTAAAAGACGTTTAACTATATTTTACATAAACATTGTTTGGACACATAGAGAATGGAATCTTTATAAGCAATGTTTAGATTGTTCCAGGCAGGTAAATGCATGTACCCGCAGACTACTTCCTGGTCCATTGGGATCGAGCATTACCATTGATTCAGACATCCTTAGGAATTTTCATGATAAAAGTGTGAAATCAGACAAGTCACGGACGGTGTACTTGATAACTTGAGGTCAGTACAGGCAGCAGTGGGGAATAAACTGGGCATTGCAGTAAGCAACTAGGTATACCTGGGAACAGAGAGATTCAAGTAATCAAAGCAAAATTAAATCAACAATGGAAAGTACAGAAAGATGTTGCGTATTAATGTATTGTGAAATAATACAGGAGAGTGTGTAGTGTATGCACAAAACAATATTGTTTACATAGAGAACTGTCCAACCCTCACTACAACGTCTACATAATTTTATTTTGCTTTGCAGATCAATGCAATTGAATATATTACTCTCTGCTTACCTTCTCTCTTCTAGTACCACTTTTTAGTTTGCATTCAAATTGTATTTCGATATTTCTATAATTCTGCTTTTAAATAGCACAATATTGCACTTTTGTCCTTGATTAATGTCCTGACTTTTTTTTTTAGGAAGTTTCACGTAAATATTACACAAATTTTAAAAATGTTACACTATTTACACATGACTATGACACACTCACTACACCACCCATACTGATCTAATCTGCTTGCACAGAATTATTTAGCTGGCAAAAGCTCATGTGTGTATGTACAGGGAGTGCAGAATTATTAGGCAAGTTGTATTTTTGAGGATTAATTTTATTATTGAACAACAACCATGTTCTCAATGAACCCAAAAAACTCATTAATATCAAAGCTGAATATTTTTGGAAGTAGTTTTTAGTTTGTTTTTAGTTATAGCTATTTTAGGGTGATATCTGTGTGTGCAGGTGACTATTACTGTGCATAATTATTAGGCAACTTAACAAAAAACAAATATATACCCATTTCAATTATTTATTTTTACCAGTGAAACCAATATAACATCTCAACATTCACAAATATACATTTCTGACATTCAAAAACATAACAAAAACAAATCAGTGACCAATATAGCCACCTTTCTTTGCAAGGACACTCAAAAGCCTGCCATCCATGGATTCTGTCAGTGTTTTGATCTGTTCACCATCAACATTGCGTGCAGCAGCAACCACAGCCTCCCAGACACTGTTCAGAGAGGTGTACTGTTTTCCCTCCTTGTAAATCTCACATTTGATGATGAACCACAGGTTCTCAATGGGGTTCAGATCAGGTGAACAAGGAGGCCATGTCATTAGATTTACTTCTTTTATACCCTTTCTTGCCAGCCACGCTGTGGAGTACTTGGACGCATGTGATGGAGCATTGTCCTGCATGAAAATCATGTTTTTCTTGAAGGATGCAGACTTCTTCCTGTACTACTGCTTGAAGAAGGTGTCTTCCAGAAACTGGGAGTTGAGCTTGACTCCATCCTCAACCCGAAAAGGCCCCACAAGCTCATCTTTGATGATACCAGCCCAAACCAGTACTCCACCTCCACCTTCCTGGCGTCTGAGTCGGACTGGAGCTCTCTGCCCTTTACCAATCCATCCATCTGGCCCATCAAGACTCACTCTCATTTCATCAGTCCATAAAACCTTAGAAAAATCAGTCTTGAGATATTTCTTGGCCCAGTCTTGACGTTTCCGCTTGTGTGTCTTGTTCAGTGGTGGTCGTCTTTCAGCCTTTCTTACCTTGGCCATGTCTCTGAGTATTGCACACCTTGTGCTTTCGGGCACTCCAGTGATGTTGCAGCTCTGAAATATGGCCAAACTGGTGGCAAGTGGCATCTTGGCAGCTGCACGCTTGACTTTTCTCAGTTCATGGGCAGTTATTTTGCGCCTTGGTTTTTCCACACGCTTCTTGCGACCCTGTTGACTATTTTGAATGAAACGCTTGATTGTTCGATGATCACGCTTCAGAAGCTTTGCAATTTTAAGAGTGCTGCATCCCTCTGCAAGATATCTCACTATTTTCAACTTTTCTGAGCCTGTCAAGTCCTTCTTTTGACCCATTTTGCCAAAGGAAAGGAGGTTGCCTAATAATTATGCACACCTGATATAGGGTGTTGATGTCATTAGACCACACCCCTTCTCATTACAGAGATGCACATCACCTAATATGCTTAATTGGTAGTAGGCTTTCAAGCCTATACAGCTTGGAGTAAGACAACATGCATAAAGAGGATGATGTGGTCAAAATACTCATTTGCCTAATAATTCTGCACGCAGTGTATGTTCAAATGGTATATTCACTAAATACAGAATTGCAGTTAAATGGGAACATAGTTGCAAAAAAAATAGCTAATCTGTAAATTCATCGTCACTGCTATGATTACCAGATTGGGTGTTTTAGTCTAAATGTCACCATTCAGTTTCCATTATTTAGCAAATAAACCTCGGAATGTTCCATTGTTTTTGCAACAGCTGTATGACTGACAAGTGCAGGGAGACTGAGTAGGAGATTAATGTGGAACGTACAATAACTTTTTGTCAATTGAATGTTGTTCTTTTTGTTTTTTTGTTTTTTTTTCTGTGACCTGGCAATTTCAACAAAAACTGTTGTATACTTTATTTTTGAATGTATTAATTTAAAAAATAAATACATTTGTAACTCCTTTTTTTTCATGTTGTGTTGCATAATTTACAGGACGATGTTTCATTGAGTGGCTATAAAAAGTTCTTAGCCTGTAAGTCCTCTCCTGCCCCTCTTTCTGCTGCAGAAGAAGAGTTGAGGCAAATAAAGATTAACGAGGTAACGTGTGCGTCAACTGATTTACCATGTTTTCTCCTAATATATATGTTGCATTGTTTAACTTGCATATTTAGTTTTACTCCTGTTCAGGTAACAATCCTTTTCTTTTAGTAAGTCTCTGCAACACAGCATTGGTGACACAGTGGTGCAACAAATGCAGAGAGGACCCCGGTGCAAGAAATTATTAGCATAAGGGTGGCCAACAGATTCCCATATGTTGTACATATTCCATTGTCTATTGCCAGCAGGGGATCTACCATTTGCTCATCCTTGCAAGGTTTTACTTGTGCGCAGTTTTTGTGTGCTTGAATGTATGTTTTATCACTATTTATTACTGGCATTTATAAAATGTTGTAAGGATGTTTATGTATGGCATGTGTGTGTGAAATCAAGGAGTCTATTCGTGTATGCTGTTAGCATTTGAATGCAGTTGTGTGTTAATATGCACTGTTGTTACTTAAAAGCAGTGCGTATGTGTGTATTGTGTTTGTATGTAGTGTTGGTGTTTGAATGCCGGGGTTTGTCTGTGTGTAGTTTTGGTGTTTGTATAAAATGCTGGTATATTAATACAGGAGTATATTTGTATGTAGTGTTGGCATGTGGTTGCAGGGGTGTGTTTTCATGTAGCATTGGCATTTGATAGAAGTGTGTTTTTATGCTTAATGATGGGATGTATGCACATGTACGGCCCCATACAGTGACACAGGAACTCACTGACACACAGATACACAATGTATCCACACTGACACACACAGATACAAACGTACCTACACAGACACATACACACAGATACAAACCAATACCTTAACAGAGACATACACTGGTACACACACACGCGCGCACACACACACGTACGCACATACACTATGGCATACACACTGGCACAAACCTATACCTACATAGGCACATACCTACATACACACACTGGCGCATACACATACACAGATGCACACATATACATACATCGGCACATACACAGTAGCACACATACAAACATATACCTACATACATATACCTACATACACACACTGGCATAAACACAGATACACATATACACACACTGGCGCGCACACACAGATACATATACCTACACAGGCACATACAAACACTGGCACACATAAAAACATATCCTTTCTACACACACAAACAGATACACATTGACACACATACATAAACATACCTACATAAACACACTGGCACACACACCTACATAAACATTGGCACACACTCACAGACACGCATACCTACACATACACACTGGCACACAGATGCACACAGATACATACACTCACCTAAACATACACACTGGCACACACATTGCAATATACATATTGTTAACCACCCCCCTGCTTTCATACCTTGTGGTGACTTCCAGGGGCTGGCTGCCACTAATGGGAGTCTGAAGCTGACTGCCTGCAATGTGCCCTTTTCCCTTCTCAGTGCCTCCTATGTCCCCTCCCAGCCCGCGCGGTTTGTAAGCTGGGAGGAAGTGACAAGTAGTCACTTCCTCCAAGCACTCTCTGCAAAGGGGCCTGGCACCCAACTGTGCTCCTGAGGACTCATGCCTGGATTCTTCCCAGCATCATCAATACTGCATGGGCCACCCGATGGGCCTCCAAGGCGTGTGGGCCCCAGTGCACTTGCACCAGTGGTGTGACCGAGTAATACATTATATTCTAAGTATTACTGGAATAAAGCTAAGCTCTTTTAATACTTTGCTTTAATCTTTCAGACCAAAACGGATGTTGGAGTAGACACTAAACAACAGACCCTTCAAGGAATATCCTTCCCTTTAGAAAATGCTGCATACCAGGCTTTGGAACAGTTAAAGAGCAAAAAACTAAACTATGTACAGTTGGTAAGTTAGTATATGTCTTACAATATTGAAATACACTATGAAATGCCTGCTTCATATAACTGGAGTGCTAAACAGTTGGAATAGAAACATAGAATGTGACGGCAGATAAGAACCATTCGGCCCAATTTTCTAAATACTTTCATTAGTCCCTGGCCTTATCTTATAGCTAGGATAGCCTTATGCCTATCCCACGCATGCTTAAACTCCTTCACTGTGTTAACCTCTACCACTTTAGCTGGAAGGCTATCCCATGCACTTACAATGGTTCTATGGTGTCCCCAGAACTCACTTGTCCTCTCCTTCGCTTCTTACTAGCGGGCAGAAACTTCTGGGACAAAGAAAAGCTGGATGTAGGGAGTGTGGAAGAAAGGAAAATGCTACAGTGTTACGGAAGCAGCAAGAGCATTTGCACAGTGTGCAAAAAATAAAAATAAATAAAAGAAAAACCACTGCCTTTGGAAGAGACTTCCCTTCCCTATAGATAGAAAAATGATAGACACCTGATGCCCAATACTATCCCTGCCCTCCATACGACCATAAAGGTCTGGGACAAAATTACAGCCAAGTGCTTCCTGATATAAACTCCTTCCCCACTCACACCAGTCCTACGCAATGCACTATTCCCTCTGGGTATGTCCCCCGAACAGTCCGCTCCTTTTGAGGACAACAACCTAGTGAGACTGCACCAGATAAGAACCATTCGGCCCATCTAGTCTGCCCAATTTTCTAAATACTTTCATTAGTCCCTGGCCTTATCTTATAGTTAGGATAGCCTTATGCCTATCCCACGCATGCTTAAACTCCTTTACTGTGTTAACCTCTACCACTTCAGCTGGAAGGCTATTCCATGCATCCACTACCCTCTCTGTAAATTAATACTTCCTGATATTATTTTTAAACCTTTGCCCCTCTAATTTAAGACTATGTCCTCTTGTTGTGGTAGTTTTTCTTCTTTTAAATATAGTCTCCTGCTTTACTGTGTTGATAACCTTTATGTATTTAAATGTTTCTATCATATCCCCCCTGTCTCATCTTTCCTTCAAGCTATACATGTTAAGATCCTTTAACCTTTCCTGGTAAGTTTTATCCTGCAATCCATGAACCAGTTTAGTAGCCCTTCTCTGAACTCTCTCTAAAGTATCAATATCCTTCTGAACATACGGTCTCCAGTACTGCGTACAATACTCCAAGTGATGTCTCACCAGTGTTCTGTACAATATCATGAGTACTTCCCTCTTTCTACTGCTAATACCTCTCCGTATACAACTAAGGATTCTGATAGCATTTCCTGCTGCTCTATTACATTGTCTGCCTACCTTTAAGTCATCTGAAATTATTACCCCTAAATCCCTTTCCTCAGATGTTGAGGTTAGGACTCTATCAAATATTCTATACTCTGCCCTTGGTTTTTTTTGTAAATCTTTATTTTTGGTGCTTTTGAAATAATACATACATGGTCAAAGACACCACAACAGCGTTTGCATTTAGTTCAATAACAGTTGAGGTGTTGTATTATGCGGGTCACAATCTCCTTTGCACAACATTTTTATTTTAAGACAGGGACTGTGTGTTCTAATGTGGTGTCGTACTGTACCAGCGGCTAGTGAGGTGGGTATAGCTAGTGTCATCCCGAAGGGGCGCTTAAGCCGCGTCGGGGCCCTGGTACAGGGTGTTAACTTATAAATCGCCTTGCCCTGTATACCGTTTAGGCTATGTTGGGTGTAGTGGCGAGTGAGGGACCAGGCGTCAGTGTTTCAGCTGTGTTAGAATATACTATGATACGGAGCATAAGCTTCTGTACCTTTATAGGGTTGAGACTATGTCTTTGCAAGGCTATTTTGTGAGGATGCTCTGCGATATGTCATGCCTTGTAACATTAGGCATTAAGGGGGGGGGGGTGAGTATCGTAGTCTAGTCTATAAGTACCTCTCCATGGCGCTATGCGGCTGTGTAACTGAGTAACTTGGCAAATGAAACCAAACAAAACAAACTACGGGAATGACATTACTGTTTAACTATCAGTATAGTCCGCATGGGTGTCAGGGCGTGGGCCCCGGGTGGGCAGCGGTTGGCATTGCGGCGTCGGTGGGTATTCCCAGCGTGGTCAGTAATGCTGGGCCTTCTTTCAGATTGGAAACCTTGTAGTGTTGGTCGTTCTTGGTTACCCACAGTGTTCTAGGTGTTGCCCATTTGTACGTGATTCCTGCTGTTTGCAGGGTGGCAGTGAGGGGTTGTAAGCTCTTGCGCCATAAGAGAGTGTCTCTGCTTAAGTCCTGGAAAAAGGTAAATTGGTGCGTTTCGAAGTCGTACGGCGATATCCCTTTGATGGCTGTCATGAGGGCAATTTTATCCGTCAGGGATTGGCATCTCAAGATGGTGTCACGGGGGGCTGCTTTTGGTGCTTGCTGGGGTTTGGCTATGCGGTATACACCATCAAAGGTGAAGTATTTTGCCTGCTTGGTAGGAAGGAGGGAGGCTACTTAGCGCCTTATGAAGTGAGTTTTTCCTCCTGCCCCTGTCATCCAGTATGGAAATTTGTCTGCTGATGGTAGCTTGTGCCGTTTGCATCTGAGTGACTGTGTTCTTAAGGGAGGTGAGGTCTTGATGAAGTTCTCTCACCTCTTGTTCTGCTGCTTGGGTGCGGGCCGACACCGTTTGTACCTCCGCCGCTAGCACCTTCAGGTCAGCTTGCCACATCAGTTGTAAGTTCTGTTGGAGCCCGGTCAGCATGAGCTGAATGTCCTGCTTAGTTGCCGGTTGCGATTCAGTAGCGGTTTGTGCGTGTGCGGCGTCATTGCTTGCCACGACCACACTGTGCTGTGGAGTCCCCTGCTTCTGACCGCTCCGGTGAGACCGCCTCAGCGGTTTGAGTCCGTGCAGGAGGGGGGGATTGAAGCATGCTGCCTATGTCCCGATGCAGTTTGGGAGCGCTCAAGGTCTGTTTGAGGGTTCTCCGTCCCATTTCTTCTGGGGTGTAGAAGTCCTCCTTGGAGTAGTGGGAGTTTGCCCCGAGCCACAACGGCAGCTCCCTGGTCTGGAACTGGTCGTGCGTGTGGTAGGCCCCAGATCTTTTGGTGCGGCGTTTTGTGCCCGACGTCTGAAAGAAAGGCATCTGCGGGTGCCGGCGGGTGTCAGGAATCAGTTCCCGTAGGTTTTGTTTCTCGATTGGTCCGTTTGCGCGGTATTTTTCGCTGATTTGTGCGCTGGAGAATCGGAGCGGTGGTAAATGGTGACCGCCGCGTTGCTCCGCTAGCTCTGCCCCCCCTGCCCTTGGGTTTTTAAGCCCATGATGTATTATCTCGCACTTACAAATTATAGGAGTAGTTACATAGGATATAAACATGCTAGTTAAACTTTGCTTAAGAAAGAAAAATAGAGAGTAGTCTATTACTTCAACCGAGATCCAAAGCATTTAAAATACAAGAGTCCATCACATGAAAAGTAAGTCAGCCACTGGTCCAGGGGGGGTGGGGGGAGGGGTAAGAGTGCAGATGTCCGCTCAGTGTCAGGATGTGGCATCTGGAGAGCGTCCGTCTCTCCAATGCCTGACAGATTTAAAGGCCACAACAAGTGAGGGAAGAGTATTCTGGTTCAGTAAAGTACCGAGTCAGGCACCGATCGAATCACCAGACTCCCCACTAAGCGGTAAGTAGTAGCTTGGTGCGAAAAACTGCAGTTTGCCAAGGAAATACAGGGAGTGCAGAATTATTAGGCAAGTTGTATTTTTGAGGATTAATTTTATTATTGAACAACAACCATGTTCTCAATGAACCCAAAAAACTCATTAATATCAAAGCTGAATATTTTTGGAAGTAGTTTTTAGTTTGTTTTTAGTTATAGCTATTTTAGGGGGATATCTGTGTGGTCAGGTGACTATTACTGTGCATAATTATTAGGCAACTTAACAAAAAACAAATATATACCCATTTCAATTATTTATTTTTACCAGTGAAACCAATATAACATCTCAACATTCACAAATATACATTTCTGACATTCAAAAACAAAACAAAAACAAATCAGTGACCAAAATAGCCACCTTTCTTTGCAAGGACACTCAAAAGCCTGCCATCCATGGATTCTGTCAGTGTTTTCATCTGTTCACCATCAACATTGCGTGCAGAAGCAACCACAGCCTCCCAGACACTGTTCAGAGAGGTGTACTGTTTTCCCTCCTTGTAAATCTGACATTTGATGATGGACCACAGGTTCTCAATGGGGTTCAGATCAGGTGAACAAGGAGGCCATGTCATTAGATTTTCTTCTTTTATACCCTTTCTTGCCAGCCACGCTGTGGAGTACTTGGACGCGTGTGATGGAGCATTGTCCTGCATGAAAATAATGTTTTTCTTGAAGGATGCAGACTTCTTCCTGTACCACTGCTTGAAGAAGGTGTCTTCCAGAAACTGGCAGTAGGACTGGGAGTTGAGCTTGACTCCATCCTCAACCCGAAAAGGCCCCACAAGCTCATCTTTGATGATACCAGCCCAAACCAGTACTCCACCTCCACCTTGCTGGCGTCTGAGTCGGACTGGAGCTCTCTGCCCTTTACCAATCCAGCCACGGGCCCATCCATCTGGCCCATCAAGACTCACTCTCATTTCATCAGTCCATAAAACCTTAGAAAAATCAGTCTTGAGATATTTCTTGGCCCAGTCTTGACGCTTCAGCTTGTGTGTCTTGTTCAGTGGTGGTCGTCTTTCAGCCTTTCTTACCTTGGCCATGTCTCTGAGTATTGCACACCTTGTGCTTTTGGGCACTCCAGTGATGTTGCAGCTCTGAAATATGGCCAAACTGGTGGCAAGTGGCATCTTGGCAGCTGCACGCTTGACTTTTCTCAGTTCATGGGCAGTTATTTTGCGCCTTGGTTTTTCCACACGCTTCTTGCGACCCTGTTGACTATTTTGAATGAAACGCTTGATTGTTCGATGATCACGCTTCAGAAGCTTTGCAATTTTAAGAGTGCTGCATCCCTCTGCAAGATATCTCACTATTTTTGACTTTTCTGAGCCTGTCAAGTCCTTCTTTTGACCCATTTTGCCAAAGGAAAGGAAGTTGCCTAATAATTATGCACACCTGATATAGGGTGTTGATGTCATTAGACCACACCCCTTCTCATTACAGAGATGCACATCACCTAATATGCTTAATTGGTAGTAGGCTTTCGAGCCTATACAGCTTGGAGTAAGACAACATGCATAAAGAGGATGATGTGGTCAAAATACTAATTTGCCTAATAATTCTGCACTCCCTGTAAAGCGTGTTAAGCAGATGATGCTCCACCCCCCCCCCTAATTTATTATTATTTTTTTAATTCTCAGAAAATCGATTTATACAATGAAACAATTGTTTTGGCGGATTCATCATATACAGATATAAAGGAGTTGCCGAAAAGGGTTCCAAAGGATGCTGCACGCTACCACTTTTTCTTGTATAAACATTCCCATGAAGGAGACTATTTGGATTCCATAGGTAAAGAAAATTTAATTAATGCATTGCATATTTTGACTACACACTATGTTTAAAACCTGCATTGCTGCACTTTTACTTCTGAGTGTTTAATGAAGATACATCCTGTGTATGCAACCCCCTGCGCCCCCCCTGTCTCCAATCAGAAGACTGGCATTTTATAATTCCTAGTATGAATGTGCATGGGCTGTGGTAAGTAAGCTCAACTTCATATTTTTACTGTTTATCATAAAAGATAACTTTTCTTTTGTGCGCTTGCTAACATTTTTTTCTAGCACAAGCTAGAATATAAATATTAACATAGGCATAGCACAGCCAATCAGAGCCTCCCACCGTATCTCCCATCCGTATATAATTGACTGCTTCCCTCAGATAAGTTAAACTTTTGCTCATATATATATATATATATATATATATACACACATATATTTGAGTTGTCGATATATCTATGCTCTCAGTGCTGTTATGTTTTTTTACTTTGCCTGTTACCTGATCCCCCCATTATGGTTTCTCATGTGCTATTTTATTTGCCTAGTTACTCTAATCCCATTTTGGTTCTATAAGCATTTGCTCACACACTCCCCATCCTCCTCTCTCTATAGGTTTTAAACTTGGGTTGGTTGTGTGTGTCCCCCACCGCCGACACCTTGCCTGGAATGCACTATTTTTGGTGATGATGTGCGGCGACCATTTTATTGGTGGATAATGATTTTTGCCGCTTATTCCTAGTCTCGCTATGCTCGTTTCGAACAAGCAAGGCTAATAATTCAAATACAAAAAATAAGTCCTGCACTCCTGCAGCAATGACTATAATACACATTAGCCTCAATACATACAATAAAAAACAAAAAAAGTGTTACCTGCGCACTACCCCAAATCCCAATGCATATTTAAATAAATGGAGCTTTTTTGTTTCACTCCAATGGCCATTAGGTGTAAGCCCACCTGCCACTACCCCATTTTCTGATCCTGTATTCTTTTCCCTTCAGGGTTATTGCAGTAGCCCTTTACCTGTTTAGTATACCAAACCAGGAAAGGAATACTGCAATAACACTGAAGAAATTAGAATATAGGGTCAGCCTATGGTAGTGGCAGGCCTCAGGATATGTAATATGGTGTCACAGGTAAAACATCCGAATGCTGGCAGCTCACTGAAAGATCCCTCAGGAATGCCTCGAGGGATCGCCGGGAGCCTACCTTATGACAGAGCACTCAATTAGTAGCCTTGCACACTCTAAATGAGGGTAGCAAGACTATGAATGTGTGACAAAAAACAGCATCCACCAATAAAATGTCAGCCATGCTTCACAACCCAAAATCACAGATTTGCAACTGGTGATTCGGCACGGTCACATTCCCGTAGCGTGGGTCGTGGCCTTTGGGCCAGTGAGGGAGTGAGAAGTCAAGGGGTCGACGAAGAGTAACTAGAAAAATGAAACCGGAAAAGAAACCCCAAAGTATAATAATGAGTGAATTAGATAACAGCACTGTGAGCATAGATATATCACTAACTGATAAATTTACGTCAAGTGAGCAAACATTGTACTTATCTGAGGGAAGCCGCAAAGAAAGGGGAGGAGCTTTGGGTTATAGTCAACTATATATGGGTGCGAGATATTGTGGAATGCTATGATTGGCGGTGTAATGCCTGTGTTGACATTCTATGATGTCATTTAAAGTTTAGCATATTTCCCTTTTCTCTCCTTGCTGCTGAGGGAATAAAGTCAGATAGAAGCATAGTATTTGCATAGTATTTGCCTCCGTGTCTTAATAAAATAATGACTTTACATCATGATATTAGTACAATTGTGTATGTTGTCATTCCAGTGTTCATTTATTCAATGCCTGGCTACACATGCAGTATACGAGAGAGAATGATGTACTCCAGCTGTAAGAACCCTCTGCTACATATTATTGAAAATCAAATACAGATGGAGGTTATAAAAAAGGTAGGTCTTCCTGTGACTCTGTGTACTGTTACATCTATCTGTTACCAGTTTTAGAAATGCAGATAGATGATCCATCTACAAAAATCAGAGCTATCACAATATACACTAAGCTAGGAACTTACAATGGAATTGCACATTTGGACCAAAATGATCAAGCTTGAAAAATAACAGATTTGCATTTTTCCCCCGATTCAGAGATTTGTCAGTTCATCCAGTTCTTGGTTTATTGAATAAACACCACGTATTATTTAAGTATGCAAAACATCGGCAGTATTTTAGAGATATTTAGTATCATTTACTACAGTGAGAATTCAAGCTAAATTCAAATAGCATTTCAAATTTAAGGTGAAAATAGGTAAACTGGAAAATTTAGCCTTAAAGAAAATTTTAGCCCTAAAAGAGTGTGTCCTCTTTTTTGTCATTGTACAAAAAGTGCAGATTTTAATAGAAATTGACACTTTTATAGATAAACCTTAGTAGACCCCCACCCCCCGGCTGTCAACCAGACAAGATATCCTGTTACTTCCTGGTTTGGTTAGCTCAGTAGAGCTAAACTCAAGAGGCAGCAATTGCCCAGAGCACCTGCCTTGCAAAGACTTCTCATTGAGCTTCATTGTGAAGCCTGTGGTTGGACAGCCACAGAGAATATGAGCTGGAGAAGAAAGGGAGGAGTTGCAAAGGCAAAAGACAAGAGAAATTCGACTTTTGCAAGTTGTTGGTAGATATACCCCAATGAAAAAAATTGATAATTATACATGCATGTTTTCTTTGGGGATATATGTACTAAATCGTGGTTTATACTTTTTTTTTGTATTTGAGCATTGGAATCTCGATATTTGAATTATTATAAGAATACATTTCATGGTCTATACCAGGGGTAGGCAACCTTTTAGTAGTACTGTACCAAAACAAGATTTTGAAGTCTCTTGGAGTGCCGATCCTATTTTGTAATTTATTTTTTTGTGTATGTTACCGCATTCTGCTTGTGTTATTTATCGGTACAGCAGTTTCTTTGTAGCGCTGTATTTGTGTGTATGTGGGCTGTTATATTGTATATATGTTCATGAGTAGTTTGTGGTATTGTGTATGATACCTATGAATGTGGGCTGTGTATTGGGGCTGCTTGTGGAATTTTGTATGTGAATGATATGTCACATTGCGTGTTTGTTGGTGTGTGTATGTGTGGGGCTGCTTGGGATATTGCATGTGAGAGGGTGCTTGTGGTGTGTGTGTGTGTGTGTGTGTGTATATGTGTGAGGCTTCTTGGGGTATTGCATGTAAAAGGCTGCTTGTGGGTGTGTGTGTGTGTGTATGTGGATTTTGTTATGTTTATGGGGGCTGTTGTATTATTTGTATGAGGGGAGGCTTATTCTGCATCTCTGTGTATATCTAGCAGTGTGGGTGGCTTCCCTGGGGTCCAGTGGGGACCGGGCTGGCCATGTGCAGGTCAAGGGCAGGAGCTACAATTGCTTGTGCAGCTTGCTCTACTCCACTATGGATTCCTGATTATAAGGGGATCACTTCCTCTTAGTGCTGGAATGCATAAATTGAGGATTGTTCTCACCAACCACAATCCTTGCTCGGTTTGCAGTTTTAGATATCTGAAGTTCCTGTTTGCCTCTGGCTGCCTTGAGTGTCATGCAAAGGCAACTCGAGTGCCATGTATGGGACACATGCCATAGGTTGCTGACCCCTGGTCAATGCAGTTATTTGCAAATAGGGCCTTTTTATATATTAAAATTCTACTTATTCAGCATCTCACATTGTATTCATAGTTCTTTCCTCTGACTTGCTATTTGAACTGACACTACCAGGTAGAATGGAGTGATATAACCTTCAACACAAGGACCATTAAAGACAAACTGTAGGAGGAAAGCTACCCTGTTTAATGCATTAAAAATGCTAAAGAATTACTTTTATTATTTTTTTTATTTTTTTTTTTAAGTCCTCTGCAGTTGTGCTGCTACTGTCAGACTATTCCCTCACGTGGGTGAGACACTCTACATGGCAGGTCTCATTATGGCCTGTGGGCTATGCTCTTCTTCCATAAACTTCTGCTTAGTAAGAGTTTATGAGAAAAATAGTTTATCCACAAGAGTAGGTCCACTCATCACAGAATACAGTGGCTGTTATCACTTTACATATAGCTGGGTACACTGCTCTGCTGTCTCTTCTGATAAATTAGACCTCATCCCAAGTTGTGTGCACTCCAACTGCCTGAGCGACATCTATCAGCGGGCCTTAATTCTAAGCTCCTCACAATTATACAAATTTGTGATGGTGCTTACAATGACCCTTTAATATTTACAAGAATCCGTATGGCTTAACCCCTTAAGGACACATGACCTGTATGACATGTCATGATTCCCATTTATTCCAGAAGTTTGGTCCTTAAGGGCTTAAGCTGGGATTTTAAGTAAAGCCAAGACAGACAGTGTTCTGCACTGGATTTTCTTTCTTTTTTTTTAACTTCTTATATGAACCTATGGCATAGAAGAAACATTTATTTTCATGCAGAAAGACACCTGTAGGCAGTTTTTTTGGCTTAAATTTCACTAGGGAAATTTCCATGCAAAATCTACACAAGCACACTTATTTCATAAACTTAATGTGTGGCTTCACAACTCATTTATATTATGGAACAAGTAATCATACACTTTGTGATCACTGGAAGTGACTGTTCCTTTTTAAACTACGTATCTCAACAGGATGTCTCAGTCGTTCTATATTAGTATGTTGTTTGTGTTTTTTAATTTTGTCATTTATTAAATCCTATATCTTTAAACAGATTGAAATAGACAATGGCGATGAGCTGACATCTGATTTCTTGTACGAGGAAGTTCATCCGAAGCAGCACGCCCACAAACAAAACTTTGCTAAGCCAAAAGGCCCAGCTGGGAAAAGAGGTATACGTCGGCTCATAAGAGGTCCAGCGGAAGGTGAAGGCGCTAAAGACTAGTCTAAAATAAACACGACTAGTACCTGCAAAGCCCTGGGTCTTCATGTTTCAACTGGTGGACTGTAACCTTTTCATGCCTGTGTTCTTTGATGCAATAATGGTCTTTTTTTCTTACTATGTAACATTCCTTGTAAATGACTCAATTCAAGATTTTTTCGGTTTTTAGCGCCCATGCCACTTATACATTCCCTTTCATTTATCTCAATTGATATATTTCCAGGTGCTGACCATCTTTTTTTTTTCTTTTTTTCATCAGGCTGTAAATGCTTTACATTCATAGTTCGATGGACCAGTTGTTCATGAAACAAAAATATTCTGGTGTGTTTGGTGCAGACCATCAGCTAGTATCAATGATAACCTTCATTCTCATCCTGCCCCCAATGCCCCTATACAGTCATATATTATAGACTGACACACTAAACTCTGGTAGTTTTTGTGAACTATTTTAGAAGGATTAACAGAAATGTTCATTGATGATAACTGATAAAATCTTTATGGTACAATCCCACATTTGATCATATAATTTGACAATGTTTGGCCTATATTAATGGTTTACATTGGAATACCAGTATGAATTTAGGGTCTGTATAAGTGGCATTGAGGCATCATCTTTTACAAAACAAATTAGTTACTGACATAAATGTAAAAACAGAGCAAATACTGTATAGGATATATTTCATGTATTTGTAATCTGCTCTAAATTGATTTTATTGCAGAATAATCTTCATGATATTTACCAAATATTAGCATTGAGAGTTTTATCAGGTCACACCAGCATGCAAAGTACTTTTTTCCAGTTTCCATCCTGTGTAATATTACCAGCACTCTGCAGATTTGTTTCAATAATGCCTTCTTACATAGGAAAAAAAATACAGAAAAAACAACTTACTTTTATACAACTTTTTATAGAATACACTATGTTCCAGATTGTGTCTTATGGAACTTCAATACACTTTAGTTATGCACCTTACTTTCAGCACATAGGACTGACTATACAATCCAAAGAGATTATATCTGATATGTAATATCCGATAGTAATATGCAATACTATTCCCTTAATCCTTAAAATGACAGCAATAACACTGCACATCTGTAAATCCCTTTTTTTTTTACATTTCTTTGTCGGTATCATTTGGAAATTTGACAAGTCATTGTACAGTGGTTTTATTCTATAGCTGCTTAAATGGAGCAAAAAAAAAAAAAAGGAATAAGAAATGAACAGAGAAATTTTTATTGTTGACATATGCAACATATTGTGCCTCTCATCTGATAACATAGTACAATTATGTTGGGGGGAAAAAACCCACTACATTTTAATAATCGTGCACAAACCTAATTTTCTATGAAACATATGTTGGGGTTTTTACACTAGATTTCTATTGTAGTAGTGTGCTTGAGTTTTTAGTAAGCTTAATGTCTATATCCTAGTAGAATTGCTTGAATATATGCCAGAGTAGAGATAACGTTTTCAGTTGTTGTGTGCATTTTATGACTAGAAGTAGATTCTTAAGAATGATTTGTATAGCTAAAACTATAGGTAGCATAAAGTGAAGACTGCTTACGATGCAATGTACAATGAAGAACTTCAAATGAATCAGTTTTATGGCACTTCTTTTTCAATGGACGCATCAGACCCCTGAAGCACTGCAGCTGCTGAAGTTAAATCGTCTTAGGATCGCATTCTGGTTGTTTAGCAGACAGCTTAGGTGGCTTTCTGCCTCACTCGCTTTGCACTGTAGTTGAAAGCCAAAGTGAGTGCTTTTTCATATGTAAATCATTGTTTGTTTGCACATTGCTACAATTGCTGTGCATGTGTTGTGTCCCCATGCTTCTCTATGAGAGGCATCCAATTGATTGCAAATGCTCCTTAACAGGAGTTGGATCTGGGCTTAAATGTGGAAACTCTGTCGGCACTGGAATAAAGCTAAGTTTACATGATTTTTAAGCCACCCAGTGCTGAAAATTGGGCTCAGTAATCTAAACAGTTTTAAGGAACACCAATTTAAAAAAATGTATATATTTTTTTTAATTGGAGTTCTCCTTTAAAAAAAATGGGATGTCAAACAGTTTCTCCCAGTATATCTCTCACTTTGAGAATTGTAGATTTTCTATGCTTAGCACACAATTGCTTATTATTGTGATCCAGTGTTTCCAGTGTTCAATGAGGTGCTCTCTGCCCTAGGCAATGCCTTGAAACAGTTGAGCCTGTTATTATACCTTGAGAATCTTAGAACTCAAGATGCTATATTTTAAAGGCATATCTGCAAAACCGATTGTTACTGCTCACCCTTGATCCGGCTAATTGTCTCCCCCTCTGAAATGAATATGGGCTAAATATATTTGTATACATTTCCTTTAAAGTATACATTTTAGAGTTTCAATGCATGTGAATAGCCGTTTTATATATTTTTTTCAAATAATTCACTGCTCAAGTTTTCATTCAGTTTTTTTTTTCCGTTTGTTTTCTTGTTTTTGCACCAATTTAATAATAACTCCATATATTTTGCGCTAACCTAAACAAATGCACTTGCATTAAAAAAGGGATCATTAAAATCTGTAGATAGTAAAATGTTATGCCTGAATGCTTGGATTACTACATTGTAACCCTTTCCAGCTGCGTGTTGTCTACATAACGTTATTTGTTCTTTTCATACTGTTACAGAAACTGATCTTGCTTTATTTCTTGCAAGACGTGTCATACTGCAAAGTGTTGCATCAGCGAGTGAAAATCAATTGTTTGCTGCAGCCTGCTGCAATATACAGCTCTGTAGTCGAGAGACATCAAGTATTGATTCACTAAGAATAAATTGTGGCGAACTGGAGAAAAATAAATGGAAATTAGTTACCAAATTAGCAGCACTGGAAAAAAATATCTGCTTGGCTACATTTCCAAACAGACTACCCTGGTATAATTTGTGGAATCCCTTTACCAGTTCACCATATTTATTGGTTTAGCGAATGAATATCAAGGCTTAGAATAAGACTTGTTTCCCTTTCTATTTGCAGAAATATAAGAATACAATGTATGTATTTACAAATTGTCATTAGTATGTCATTGTTCTTTTCCTTTAAATACATTTGAACTCCACCTGTCATTGGTTGTGGGATTTTACCAGTAGATATCTGCTCGCATAAGCAGTTGGACAGGGGTATGCCAAGCCTATCCCTAGTTCAGGATTAGGCAACCTTTGGCGCCCCAGATATTGTGGACTACATCTCTCCTACTTTTTTTCCACCATTATGGGAGATGCAGTCCATAACATGTAGAGTTCCAAAGGTTGCCTACCCCTGCTTATTTTAAAAATATTGTCTGCTAAGAGCTCTGTCCTTAAACATTTTTAAATTGTATGTATGTATGTATGGGCCCTCCTATAGTACAAAGATATATGTTGGAACTCCGCACCAATCTATTGAATAATACGTGTGGGTTAACAGGACTGTTGCTGAAATTTTTTTCTGAACAGGTGTTTTCTCAAATGAAATGTACCTTCCGTGCTTTTGGCTTTGTAAATACAGTTTACATCTAATACCATTGCAGATTTTTACTGAAAATATCAAAGTATTTTATTAGAAATGGCATAAATCAAATTGAAGGTGAATGAATATGATCTAACATTCATAAGAATTGTTTTCTGTAAGTCTTGAAAAAAAACTCCCTACTGGATTTTCTCTATAATAAAGATGTGGTTATGGAATGGACTGATTTTGTAAAGTTATCAAACATTCGGGATAATAGCAATAAATATAAAGCATCAGTTTGTTTACACTTTGAAAAGAATGTGCCTAATTTCTCTGCTTGTGACAATTTGTGTGAAGAAATGCTGAGGATGTTGAAGAATCTGTAGTTAAAGGAAAACTAACGTGATAATGATAATTTACCAAAGCTGATAGATCTTGATTAAATAAAAAGGTGACTTCATTTTTTTTAAACCATTTTACTATGTGAAATACACTGTAAGTAAGTTGTCACGTGTAGGATATAGTCTTCCCATTTATAAACTATTAAAGATTGGCATACCTAAGACCCAAGTGACACCACCGTCTGAACATCACTCTCAAAGAAACCTCCAATGTCTTGACCTAGAGCATTTCTCCTCTAATCTCCAAACTCTCCTTTTACCTATCTCAAACTTCACCTGTCCTAGTTCTGCAACCTCCTTCTACAATTCCACCCTCTCCTCTCAACTAGACATCATGGCACCTTGTACATTTAAATGCTGCAGGCGCCCCCAACAACAACCCTGGCACACCAAGCTCACTTGATACCTCCAAAAATGCTCCAGAACTGCTGAACGCTGTTGGAGAAAGTCTCACTGCATCTGACTTTCTCCACTATAAATTTATGCGGAGCTCATACAGCTTGGCTCTCTCCTCTGCAAAAGTTAATTACTTCAACACCCTCATAACCACACTCTCCCGCGAACCCAAACGACTATTTCACACATTTAACTCTCTTCTTCGCTCTGCTGTTCCTCCTCCACCTACTAACTTGACCGCCTCAAACTTTGCAACTCACTTCACCGACAAGATCTCTACAATCAGAGAAGAGATCTCTCATCTTTCTTCTTCCCCTTACAATATTTCCCCTAACTTCACTCCCTCTGCTGTTCTATGTTCATTCGCACCCGCTACATTGGAAGAGGTTTCTGCTCTGCTCCAGTCCTCTCGCCCCACCACCTGCTGCCTAGATCCAATTCCCTCGCATCTCATCCGTACTCTGTCTTCTTCTCTTTCTCCACCTCTCACTAAAATTCTCAATCTCTATGTCTCCTCTGGTATATTTCCATCGCCCTTCAAACATGCAACTGTAACCCCAATTCTAAAGAAGCCCAATCTTGACCCTAACTCACCATCCAACTATCGTCCTATCTCGCTACTGCCTTTTGCATCCAAGATCCTTGAAAGAATTGTGTATGTGAGATTGACAGACTTCCTCGAGTCCAACTCTCTGCTAGACCCGCTAAGCACTCTGTGGAAACGGCACTGACCAAAGTATCCAATGATCTACTCGCTGCAAAATCTCGTGGTCACTACTCTATCCTAATTCTCCTTGACCTGTCTGCAGCTTTTGACACTGTTGATCATCAACAGCTTCTTCTCATCCTCCACAATATCGGTCTACAAGATATTGCTCTCTCCTGGTGCTCCTCCTACCTCTCCCAGCGCTCTTTCAGTGTTTCTTTCTCTGGCTCTGCTTCTTCTCCCCAACTCTTCTCTGTTGGTGTCCCCCAAGGTTCACTCCTTGGTCCCCTACTGTTCTCCATCTATACTGCTTTCCTTGGTAAACTCATTAGCTCCTTTGGCTTCCAATATCATTTCTTTGCAGATGACACGCAAATCTACCTGTCCTCTCCTGATCTCTCCCCATCCCTCTTGACTAGTGTCTCTGACTGCCTCTCTGCTGTTTCTAAATGGATGGCTGCCCACCTCCTTAAACTAAACTTGACCAAAACTGAAATTCTGGTCTTTCCTCCCTCAAGTGTTGTTACTTCTGTGTCTGTCTGTCTCCAAGTCAATGGTGCTACCATCAGCTCCACCATGCAGGCTCGCTGCCTAGGTGTTCTCTTTGACTCTGACCTCTCCTTCAAGCCTCACGTTCAATCTATCGCAAAATCCTGTCATTTCCATCTCAAAAACATTGCGCGCATCCGTCCCTACTTAACGCCAGATGCGACTAAGGTGTTGGTCCATTCCAATGTCCTTTCTCGTCTTGATTACTGTAATCCGCTTCTCAGTGGTCTTATGTACTCCCAACTTGCGCTGTTACAGTCCATAATGAATGCGGCAGCGAGGCTCATCTTCCTGTCCGCCCACACCTCCCATGCCTCACCCTTCTGTCAGTCCCTACATTGGCTTCCTATAAAATATAGAGCTCAATTTAAAATTCTGGTTCTTGCTTTCAAATGACTACATAATGCTGCTCCCACCTATCTATCCTCCCTTATACACAAGTATGTCCCGTCTAGGCCCTTACGATCTGCTGAAGACTTACGTCTATCTTCTGTCCGTACTCCCACCTCTGATGCTCGCCTTCAAGACTTCTCGAGGGCTGCACTGTTCCTGTGGAACTCGCTTCCCTCCTCCGTTAGATGCTCACCCAGTCTCCACTCCTTCAAAAAAAATCGTTAAAAACCCACTTCTTCATAAAAGCGTATCAATTAAACTGTTAATAGCTCCCAACTGATTCCTCTTCTGCAACTGTCACTAGTCTAATACTATCCTTAACCCCTCTGTTCCTGTGTGTCCAACTTGTCTGGTTACAACTACATGTCTGTTCGTCCACCCATTGTAAAGCACTGCAGAATTTGACTGCTCTCTATAAATATAATAATAAAGAAGAACTGTTATTTCCTCACTTTTAATGCAACAAAATTGTAAACTAAAAGTTAGCTATTGGCTGTGGTTTTATTTAAAACAATTTTTTTAGCTCTTTTGTTTTTTATATTTTAAGTTACATACTCTGCTGAGCAAAGAATGTAAATTGGCTATACCAGTGTCGGAAGCACAGTACATGCGTCTGTACGGCACGGCGAGAGTTAAGTTGCGCGTGCTGAATTTGTTAGATGCCCGACAGCAGCCACTAAGTGAGCGTGCAGTTTCTCTGATATAAATGAAAAGCTAGAATATATATATATTTTTAATAAGCATGTACACCTTTCTTAAAACAGACATTTGTGATGTGATCTAGACTGCTATAAAACATATAAAGTATCGGACACCAATTAAAGGGCTTCTAGATGCATTAAGAAAATCTAACATTTCAATGTCCCTTATAGGCAGAAAAAAAGTCCACCCATTGTTTAGTGGGATGATTATATAGCATTACCCAAGTGCACCAAAGACAATTGTCTCTTGCTATTCACTGGGAAAAAAGTGGTACTTTTTTCTCTCTCTCTGCTTGGTGAATGGGATATGCTTAGAGACTCCGTGTGTGCATGCACTGCTATAGAAATCCCCAGAACACTATAGGAATTAGACAGTTCTTATAAACCATCTCCACAAAAAGAGTTCAGAAACTTAGTCTCACTGTTCCAGTGTACTAGACTATTTTCATCTTAAAATTAATGAAGCAAAGGTGCAAGTTGCATTTTTTTCCCCTCTAGGAGAGTGGCAAGGGCAATTATGTTTACATGATGCCCTCTTATATAATATAGCATTGTAGGTAGTGTCCCTTTAATAAAGATACACCACTAACTCCAACAGCTCAAAAACACAAGTAACTGACTGTGTCTTTTTTAATTCTCTAAAACAACACTTCTCAGTCTTGACCTCAAATAGTCCTACAGGTTAGGCTTTGTGGATAGTATTACATGAACAAGTAAATTAGTTTAACTGATTGAGCAAGTGATTATCCCGGCTGTGCTCAGACAAGACTATTCTTAAAATCAGCTTTCTTAGGGTATGTGAGGACAGAATTATTCAACAGTGCATAAGCTTGATTCACGATACACATCAAAATTAAATCCAGGGGCCATCAGTATTGTTCTATAGCTCAGTGAGAAACCTTTTTTCATACATTACTAATGATTGTGTCTAACCTTTTCATCCAGTGGATTGCTAGACATTTGAATGGTATTTGTTTATTGCACACAAGCAGGATCTACAATGCACAGAGGGATAACACCTCACTTGGAATCGCCACTGGAAGAATCAATAAGATGAAAGGTCTAGTGTGCACCTACCTCCTTTTGAATAGAACATTCCATGAGCAGATCACATACACTTTTTATTTCAAAAAGTGCCATTTATTATTATTAAGGTGTGTGCTTTATAAGTAAGTAGAACCTTGGGGTCTATAGAATATTATAGAAATATGTACAGAACAAGTACAAACGGTTATTTGTTAACCTGTTCATTAACAAGACTGTACAAAGGAAAAGGTAATCCATTTAGACTTGAAGGAAGGAGTTTTGTCCTACCTTTCTGTTTAGGTACACATGGTTTTATGGAAAGGTATATGTTGCTAAACCATGCAGAATATAAGTCTTGGGTGCCAGCGAACAGGAGGCAAAGCCAAAGGATAACAGTGAGGAAGTATTTGTAAGTTGTCTATTAATGGGGCACTCTATGCAGCACAACCCTTACAGCATGCTATAGTGGGTATGGTTACAAGAGCCCTGGTCCTCACACTGTTGAAGGGATACTGTAGGCACCAAAACAACTTCAGCTTAATGAAGGTTTGGTGTATACATCATGCCCCTGTAGTCTCTCTGCTTAATTCTCGGTCATTTAGGAGTTAAATCACTTTGTTTATACAGCCCTAGTCACACCTTCCTGCATGTGACGTACACAGCCTTTGTAAACACTTCTTGAAAAGGAACCTAGAAAGTCTAGGTTATTTTACTGCACAATCTACCAGTAATCTAGAGCCTCCTATGTGTGTAAAAAGTCAAATTTAAAGAGCAAGTTATAACTTCTAAAGCAAGGATGTGTGAGTCACAGCCAAGGCAGGTGTGGCTAGGGCTGCATAAAACAGACAAAGTGATTTAACTCCTAAATGGCAGGGAATTGGGTCATGAGACTGCAGAGACATGCTTTTTATTCCCAAAGTGCTTCATTCAGCTAAAGTTAATTTGATGCCTATAGTATCCCTTTTTTAATAGTTTGACACTTACCTGGGTGCCAGAGGTCGAAACTTATTTACAGATCTTGCTAAAGCAGAATTTCCTTATTCTACTTTAGCCACAGCAATTCTGTCTGCATTAGGCCGGAATTCCCTGTTTGAGATTAATAGTGGACGCACTCAGACAATTATTTGGTCCAGAGACACAGACAAATTGCAGAAATAGGAACTTCTGCTTCAGCAATATCTGAGGGGGGCCAAACAGCACATGGACAGGGGTCTATGTAATGTTTAAAACCATTGAAAAATTGTTTGATTCTTAACACAAGACTCTGGATAGCATAAACACTACAGAGTTTTGTACTGGTTTGGTACTTAGTTTCCTTTTAAAGAGACTAATCTCTAAGTAGTTTCTAACATTATAAGATCTTTCCTTTGCATCTGGCAGTCAGCAGAGAGAGAGGAGAAACCAAACAATGTTTGTTCCTTCTCCTTTGCAGCGCATGCCAAGACTTCACGGGATCTTGATGTAATTTGCTACATGTTTAGTATATATTTACACACAAATAGCGCCAGGAGGGTTAAGGAAAAGCGTTAAAGGATCACTATAGGGTCAGGAACACAAACTATTCCTGACGCAATAGTGTTAAAACCACCATCTAGCCCCCCTGGAATCCTCATGCCTCCATAAATATAGCAAAATCTTACTGTATTCAAGCCTGAAGCTGTAACTTTGCATGCTGTTTGACTCAGAAAAACAAGCAGTCTGTTGACACCATCAGAAGTGGTACCCTTATCCAATCACAGTGCTTCCCCATAGGATTGATTGAGACTGACAAAGAGGCAGAGCCAGCATGTTTCAAACACAGCCCTGGCCAATCAGCATCTCCTCATAGAGATGAATTGAACCAATGAATCTCTATGAGGAAAGTTCAGTGTCTGCATGCAGAAGGAGGAGATACTGAATGTTTAGATGCATTTTAGGCAGCCATGACCCAGGAAGGATCTCTAACAGCCATCTGAGGAGTGGCCAGTGAAGTTATCACTAGGCTGTAATGTAAACACTGCTTTTTCTCTGAAAAGACAGTGCATACAGCAAAAAGCCTGAAGGTAATGATTCTACTCACCAGAACAAATTCAATAAGCTGTAGTTGTTCTAGTGATTATAGTGTCCCTTTAAGACAAGTGGTGAATTTGGAATGTTTTACTTAATGGTGTAATTTCCAAAGAAGTGATTCTTCCCTTTGAAGTGATCTTAGACATTACGTGTCTCGAGTTATGTAAAAGAGAAAAGGACTTTGCTATAGTGCTACTCTTGATACCGTAGGAGAGGACTTTAGTAATGGAGCTGTCCATGATAGGAGTGCTGACATAGAAAAAGAACTTAATACATGTTTTTTGGGGCACAGAAAGTCTTCTATGGTTGTTGCTAAAGAAACTGTAGAAAGAAGGAAGGAAGCGTACTGCTCCATCAACCCTTGTCCATCATATAAGGTGCTTGTTCTGCAATGTGATCGCTAGAAAACCTACTCGTTTTATATACAAACTGCTCTGAGTTGTGTTAAACTTTATGTGATCTAGTGCACTAAAAAGTTTAAATATAAACTATAAAAAAAACATTATTTACATAGCAGGAATTGTAGTATAAAGACCTCAAATTACACGACTTTAAAAAAAAAAAAAAAAAGATATATATATATATAAGTTCATGTAATTTTATACATATAATAGCTTAACAGGTATTACGAGATTGCTAAATTTTCAGTACAGTTAAACAGTGATCTTGCTCTTAGATAAAAATATCAACTATAGACAATGCCATTCTTTTATCCACTTTATTCTTTACAATACTGTATGTATCAAATGCTTTATTTTGTTTCAATGGAGTAAAAAAGAAAATAGACTATTCTTTTCATACAATAGTTTAAGAGAAGGTAGCCCCACAATTGTACAATATAATTGATTGGGATCAGATAAGGGGATAACAGAAATAAACAGGAAATCTGTCCCAATATATGAGGAATTGAAAAATATTTAATAAATGATTTCTTATTCAATATTTTTCGATACCTCATATATTGGGACAGATTTCCCGTTTTCTTTCTTTTCATACAAGCCACAGATGAGAAATTGTATAGATGATATAACAAAATGTGCTAGGTTTTAGAAGAAAAAAAAAACAAAACAATTCCAAACAGTCATATTAGAAAAATATATCTATACAAATCATAACTGAGATCTTTAAAGAATTTAAGTACACGAAAGAGTGTTCACTATACATTTCAAGTTGTGCAGCACCTGCGAAAAGAAATTGAAAGATTTAAATGAGTAGTACCATTAATTAGGTTTTAATACATTACAGCCATCATTCCTGGCCAAGCTTCATTTGAGACAGTGACATTGATATAGATTACTGATCACATGGTTTGTCGTCTCCAATACTGAACTATAGCAGCCAGCTTTAGGATGTGGATACAGATTATTGGTCACATGATTAGCCTAAACTCCAATGTTCTCCAGAAGTCCAGTGTTTTGAGGATGCTGACACGGACGAATTGACACATGGTTTGAATACTTTCAGATGTCTGGCTACTGAAGGCAGGTTGAGGAAACAAATATAGACTAATGGGGACATAACTAGTCTATAGTCTCTGAAGATGTACTACGGGATTTTTAAACAGATTGCTGGTCTGATAATGTCGAGGCCACTGATACGGACTATAAGATATATAGCTGGGCCAATATGTAGCCATTAGGTTTTTTTTTTTTTTCTCTCACAGCTCAGTCTCTCAATACATTACTGGATAGATGGACTGATGACCAGGTTATAATAAACTTGCAGAATGTAAGTCATCTCCTATTTCCATTCTAATAACAATAACCCTCTGAGTAGAGATTTCCAACATTCTTTAACGTATCTATATACTCAACACTTCACAAAGCACAAGATTCTAAATAAATACATTTATATGATTATGTATGAAAAAAACTTTACCGTGCTAATATCTGGCCTTTTGTTTTTCATTTGGTGTAGGCAATGACTTGCTGTTTTGTACATTTTTTCTAACGAAGTGGATTCCACATCTTCTAACTTTGTGTCAATATATTCCTCCAACGTCTTTTCCTCTTCTTCAATTTCTTCTTTAATGTCAAGCTAGAAAACACAAAGTACAACACTTGAGATTAATATACATACCATTTAATAGGTAATATGTGTCTAGCTGAGTTATAGTTGGGAAATAACTGGCTCTGATTTGATTGCTAATTGAAGTAGTAGCATGTGAGAGGTCCCACCTTGCAGCAATGAAGGGATGAAATATATGAGCGAAAATACAAGGGACTTAGGAGTGGGTACAAACGGTCCACATAGATTAGGAAAACTGGGTAGATATTCAATGGGTAGCTATTGATGTAGTTTAAACATTTTCAAAATTCTGAGTGCAGTTAAATAATTAACCCATTAAGTATCTTTCTCAAAATGCATTTCTTCTGACTGCAGTGCACACACAGACATAAGAATGAGGCAGAGGAGGGGGCGAGGCCTGACCACCATGGCTGCCGGACGCACAGTGCAAGAGCTCCTAGCCTGACACAGGAGTTTCTTGAGCAAACTGACTCCCAACACCCCAATCTGCCTAATCTGGGGACTGATTATGCCCCAAACCACCCTGGGAGTCTGACAGCTTCCACAGAGCGTCCGAAGCTCAACTGTCCGTTGGATCCCATTTTAGCTTTAAATACAGTTTGAGGTTGAGTGTTCTGTATCTGAAGGGGAGTGCATCCTGTTCTATATTCTATATAAGAGTATGACTAATCTCTTGGTTTGGTACCCATCTTTGCCCTTATTGCATGGACCTATTTAAACCTTGCACCAAGAGTGAGCGTACTGTATTTTGTATGAATGTATATATATTTTACCAGTAATGGTGGGTTTCGTTCTTCATCCACTGGTGGGAGTCCAGAGATTATTTCTAGCAATACCTATAAAATGATAAAAACAGAGTTTAAAGAAGCCACTGTTTCTTAAATTAAACACTGATTAAGTGTCAAAGAGTTAACAGTACACTTATGCAGTCCTATTTTGGACCTTTGTTCTACAGCTAACACTGTTCTGCATCTCAGAAAGCTATATGTCACATGTTCACAGACAATTTCAAGCAGTGTACTCTCACATATAGAACCATAAATGTCATAAATACAACGTATTCCTTTTACTCACCACGCCAAAGCTGAAAATGTCAGACTTTATTGTGACCTCTCCACGTAGTGCTTCAGGGGCCATGTAAGCCGTAGTACCAACAATTCTTTCTGTCATCATAGTCTTTGCATATTGGCCAGTGGCCCGTGCAAGTCCAAAGTCAGATATTTTGGATACAAAAGCATCATCTAACAGAATATTTGCACTGGGATAACATAAGCAAATATATATATATTAAATAAAACCATAGCATAATCACGTGCTTCCACTTTTATAATCTACTTTTGTCCAGGACCACCACTCTCCCACAAACAAACTATTTTCTCATCAGGGGATAATTTCTGACACAAGTACTGGTACATTTTTTTAAAAAAAATAAAAAAAATGATATATGATATATAGAAAAAAATAGCTGTAAATCTATGTAATGTTAAAATGCATGTTTGATATATGATATAATTTTATATGACACAAAATAAATTTCGCAGATTTTATTACAAAGTTACTAGCAATGGAGAAAAAAATAAGCACAAAGTTTCTGAGCTTCAATTTCTCCGAAGCTATATCTTATTCATTTAGACTCCCCGCCCCCCCAGTTTTTTGCATTACAAGATCTTTCCATAAGTCCAAGGTATGGATTTTGGAAGAGATCAACTGCTTAACCCCTTAAGGACCAAACTTCTGGAATAAAAGGGAATCATGACATGTCACACATGTCGTGTGTCCTTAAGGGGTTAAAGTATCCTTTAGGAATTATCGAATGTTCTCCCTACTTCTAGGAAGCAATAGTACAGGTTTACTTACCTTTTAATATCCCTGTGGACTTGGCCGTTATCATGTAAGTATTTTAAACCAGTCGCGGTTCCAAGTGCAATATTACATCTCATGTGCCATGACAATGGGGGGGTGTCATTCTGAAATTGAGAGTCAAATATAATAAAAATTAATAAACTTTGCTCATCCTGTCTTCATTTTATCTGATGTATCCAGTTCTTAAATATAAGAGAAATGACTACAGAGTAAAAACTAACCCTGAAGTCAAAAGGAGGACTAGATGGGTGACAAATATGGGCGTTAAACCCAGAGCGATAAACAATAGAGAAAAAAATCCCAAATGTTAGGGTTCTAGGAAGGGAGAGTCCAGCTTTCAACAAACACTAACAGAGGGTGCGCCCATACATAGGGATAAATAACTCAAGTCCCATGGTTTGTAGAAATGTAGATAAAATAATAAATCTTTATTAGAAAAATGTTAAAAACATCAATAAACTATAACCCAAATAAGTGCAAAAAAAAGTGCTACACACACAGGGTCTAAATCTAGAGTGAGGTCTGTTTTCTGCGTAAATCTCAAGTATAGTAATTACTTGGGAGAGATGGACCATGTATCTGCCTGGGAGCATCAATAATGGCATAAAGGGAATCAAAGTCAAAGGTACTTGTTTAGGAGCAAAACCTGCATATATTATAATTGTAAAGAGAAAAAAAAAATAAAAAAAAAATATATATATATATATATATATATATATATATCAAAGTCTCCTCTTTGTGATCTAGGACTGCAAGTAGTCACATACTACCCAAAATAAAAAGTAAGGCAAAAAATGGTTTAAATTGCCTTACTATTATAGATTGCTCTATAAGTGACTGTCAATGGGGTAAATAGACATAAGAAATATAAGTAAAAACCTCCACTGTAGGTCTAAGCTACCAGGTATCTCCACTTATACTGAGTAGTAATCAGCAGCTCCGGTAATTAGATAAAGAGGAAAGTAGAAAAGTAACTCTCTACCCCTCTAAATAAATAACAGTATCTGAGTGCTAAATAAGTAGAGATAGATATACTTAGTTGCAAAGAGAAAAACAAAACAGTCACTAATCGCTATTGAGATAAATTCCGAGCGGAATACAGAAGATAGAGATGCCTACTTCTAATCAGTATAGTACCAAGGCAAAACAGTCCCTAAATCTCGTGCTAAATAATAGTCATCTCTGAAAAATTGTATATAGGGATATCTCCTGCCTACTTCTGATCAGTATAGTACCAAGGCAAAACGGTCCCTAAATCTCGTGCTAAATACTAGTCATCTCCGAGAAATTGTATCACAAGACTCCCATAAAAGAAAGACCCCTAGTGGTTTAAAAAAGCCTAAGCCTTGCATCTTACTCGACGCGCGTTTCAGCGCTATGTGGCGCCTTTATCAAGAGCAGTGAACTTACTCTGAACCCGCCGTGTCTTTTAAAGGGTAACGGCCCGCCCATCACAGCACGTCATGCGGCCAATCGTATACAGCCACGTCACAAAAGGGGAGGGCCAAGCATTACTCGATAAGAGAAAATAACCAGTCGGGGAGAAACGTGTATAGCTTCATAAGATGCCAAAGAGTGGGATCACTATGTCAGCATGTCCCATATTACTGATTCGGTCTCTAACTAAAGCCAAAACAGTATATGGCTAAAGAAGTAGTTCATTCATAAAATTTATCACGATTATATCTTTTTCAGCCTATTGGTTAAGAATGACAATAATAAAGTGAAGACAAATTTCTATTTTGGTGTAGAAATCCATCATTACCATATATAGGCTGTAAAGGAAGTTCAGAACTTACTGAGTGATAGATATTAAGAAATTTATATAAGTTAGAGATTACCAAAATGAAAATCAAAGTAAAAACTAATACTCTTTGAAAATATAGGTACACCTAGTGCAGTGATGGCGAACCTTTTTGAGCCCGAGTGCCCAAACCGCAGTACATGCCAACTTTTTTTCCTTAAAGTGCCAACACGGCAATTAAACCTCAATACTGAGGTTTAAGTTTAGAAAAAACAACTCGTACTGTTGTCCGAACTAATTAACAACTTTTGTTTTAAAAGAACACAACAGCAGAGAGTTCAATAATACAAATTTTAAATAATGATATAAATAGATCAAATTAAGCTTATATTTATTAGTATCTCCAACAAATGCAATACATACACACAGTCTGCTGAATATACACGCACAAGACTGCTGAATACAGAGACTGCTGAATACACATACAGACAGTCTGCTGAATACACAGACAGTCTGCTGAGTACACACACACAGACTGCTGAATACATACACAGACTGCTGAATACATACACAGACTGCTGAATACATACACAGACTGCTGAATACATACACAGACTGCTGAATACATACACAGACTGCTGAATACATACAGTCCGCTGAATACACACACACAGACTGCTGAATACACACACACACAGACTGCTGAATACACACACACACAGACTGCTGAATACACACACACACACAGACTGCTGAATACACACACACACACACAACTGAATACACACACACACACACACACACAGACTGCTGAATACACACACACACACAGACTGCTGAATACACACACAGACTGCTGAATACACACACAGACTGCTGAATACACACACACACACACAGACTGCTGAATACACACACAGACTGCTGAATACACACACACACACACACACACACTGCTGAATACACACACACACACACACTGCTGAATACACACACAGACTGCTGAATACACACACACACACAGACTGCGGAATACACACACACACACAGACTGCTGAATACACACACACACACAGACTGCTGAATACACACACACACACACAGACTGCTGAATACACGCACACACACACAGACTGCTGAATACACACACACACACACAGACTGCTGAATACACGCACACACACACAGACTGCTGAATACACGCACACACACACAGACTGCTGAATACACGCACACACACACAGACACACAGACTGCTGAATACACGCACACACACAGACACACAGACTGCTGAATACACACACATACTGCATTGAGGGGTGTAGTTTAAGGGGCATTGAGGGGTGCTGTGTGTGTGCGGGGTGCTGTGTGTGTCTGAGGGTTTCTGTGTGTGCTGTGTGTGTGTGTGAGGGGTGCTGTGTGTGTGTGTGTGTGTGGTGGGGTGCTGTGTGTGTGTGTGTGTGTGGTGGGGTGCTGTGTGTGTGTGTGTGTGTGTGGGGGGGGGTGCTGTGTGTGTGTGAGGGGTGCTGTGTGTGTGTGTGTGTGTGAGGGGTGCTGTGTGTGTGTGTGAGGGGTGCTGTGTGTGTGTGTGTGGTGCTGTGTGTGTGTGTGTGTGTGAGGGGTGCTGTGTGTGTGTGTGTGTGAGGGGTGCTGTGTGTGTGTGTGAGGGGTGCTGTGTGTGTGTGTGGGGGGGGGTGCTGTGTGTGTGTGTGTGTGGGGGGGTGCTGTGTGTGTGTGAGGGGTGCTGTGTGTGTGTGTGTGTGGTGCTGTGTGTGTGTGTGTGTGTGTGTGTGTGTGGGGGGGGTGCTGTGTGTGTGGGGTGCTGTGTGTGTGTGTGTGTGTGAGGGGTGCTGTGTGTGTGTGTGTGTGTGAGGGGTGCTGTGTGTGTGTGTGTGTGTGTGTGTGAGGGGTGCTGTGTGTGTGTGTGTGTGTGTGTGAGGGGTGCTGTGTGTGTGTTTGTGTGTGTGAGGGGTGCTGTGTGTGTGTGTGAGGGGTGCTGTGTGTGTGAGGGGTGCTGTGTGTGTGTGTGTGTGTGTGTGTGTGGGGGGGGTGCTGTGTGTGTGTGTGTGTGGGGTGCTGTGTGTGTGTGTGTGTGAGGGGTGCTGTGTGTGTGAGGGGTGCTGTGTGTGTGTGTATGTATGAGGGGTGATGTGTGTGTGTGTGTGTGAGGGGTGTGTATGAGGGGTGGTGTGTGTGAGGGGTGGTGTGTGTGTGTGTGTGTGTGTGAGGGGTGGTGTGTGTGTGTGTGTGTGAGAGGGGTGGTGTGTGTGTGAGTGAGACAGGGGTGCTGTGCTGTGTGGGGGCACAGCTGCTGTGCAGGGGTAGGGGTGCTGTGCTGTGGGGAGTAGGGGTGCTGTGTGTGTTGTGGGGGTGCTATGTGCGGGGTAGGGCTGCTGTGTGTGGGGGGTAGGGGTGCTGTGTATGGGAGGTAGGGGTGGGGAGCGATGCTGGGTGTAGGGGAGGGGAGGGAAGCTGTGTGTGGGGGAGGGGTGGGATGATGGGTGTGGGGAGGGATGCTGGGGGATAGGGGTGCTGCTGAGGGGTGCTGTGTGGGGGGCAGGGGTGCTGTGTGGGGCAGGGGTGCGCTGTGGGGGGCAGGGGTGCTGTGGGGGGCAGGGGTGCTGTGGGGGGCAGGGGTGCTGTGGGGGGCAGGGGTGCTGTGGGGGGCAGGGGTGCTGTGGGGGGCAGGGGTGCTGTGGGGGGCAGGGGTGCTGTGGGGGGTAGGGGTACTGTGTGGGGGGGTAGGGGTACTGTGTGGGGGGGGGTAGGGGTACTTTGTGGGGGGTAGGGGTGCTGTGTGGGGGTAGGGGTACTGTGTGTGGGGGGGTAGGGGTACTGTGTGTGGGGGGGTAGGGGTACTGTGTGTGGGGGGGTAGGGGTACTGTATGGGGGGTAGGGGTACTGTGTGGGGGGGTAGGGGTACTGTGTGGGGGGGTAGGGGTACTCTGGGGGGTAGGGGTGCTGTATGGGGGGGTAGGGGTACTGTGTGTGTGGGGGGTAGGGGTACTCTGTGGGGGGGTAGGGGTGCTGTATGGGGGGGTATTTAAGTAATAAAATTAAAAAAAGTATATTAAATTAGTCCCCCCCCCTTCCTCCTTCTTACCTCTAATAAAGGAAGGGGGGGACACAGCCATCCCTGGTGGTCCGGTGGTGGCAAGCAGTCTTCCGGGTCAGGAGGCAGGGAGAGGGATCTTTGCAGCAGCTCCCCTGTCCTCCCGCGCGATGCTGTGTGGAGCGTTGCCATGGTAACGCGTGGCAACGCTCCACACAGCTTGCTCGCGGGAGGACAGGGGAGTTGCTGCAAAGATCCCTCCCCTGCCTCCCGACCCGGAAGCAGAGTAGGCGCCTGCCGTTTCGGGCAGGCAGGCGCCTACTCTGCATTATTGGTGAACCTATGGCCGCGTGCCCACAGAAAGGGCCCGGCGTGCCACCTGTGGCACGCGTGCCATAGGTTCGCCATCACTGACCTAGTGGTTACCATGAGATCCCAGTATCCATACATAGTGGTCAAATGTTTAAAGTAAGGGGGGAAATGAGAATCCTTCATTGAGACCCTTAGGGCTCAATGTTTTGAGTTGGTAAATCCAGAAGCATTCCCTTTGTATAAGGAATTTATCATAATCCCCTCGTCTTGGATTCTTCTTAACTAGTTCCAGACCACAAAAGCGTAACCCCTTAGGGTCGCTGTCATGGTATTCTCGGAGGTGTCTTGATATAGGGTTTTCAGTCAAATTTTTACAGAATCTGATATGCTCCTGTATCCGTTTCTTAAAGGGGCGGAATGTTTTACCCACATATTTTTTGTTGCATCCACAAGTCAATAGGTAAACAATACCTGCCGTGTTGCAGTTAAAGAAGGAGGTTATGGTCCCTTTTAATACATTTACACGAGATACATCTCCCGCAACCATAGGTCCCGACTATAGGGGTCTGGAGCCATGTTGTAGGGAGAGGTCCAGTTTTTAAATGACTAGGAGCCAATAGATCTCGTAAGTTTTTACCCCTGCGGGCCGTGATGGTAACATTAGGGGCTAGTACTTCTTGTAGATGTGAATCACTAGTCAGCAGTGGCCAAAAGCGTCTGAGGGAGTTTTTTTACACTCTCCCAGCCTGCGTCATAGGTAGCAATTAGACGTATAGTCCCCTTAGGGTCCTCTGGTGGTTTCTGGGTATTCCCAATAATCAAGCTATTACGGTCTGAGTCAAGGGCTCTCTTGTATGCCCGTTTCAGGCATCTATTGGGATACCCTTTGGCCTTAAAATGACTCCTTAATTCTCTAGCCTTGATCTTAAATTCAGCAATAGTGCTACAGTTGCATCTAATCCTGAGATATTGACCTGTTGGAATTCCTTGTTTGAGAGGAAACGGATGGAAGCTGTCCCATCTCAAAAGATTATTAGATTCGGATGGTTTACGATAGAGAGTGGTATGTATTTTATTGTCGGCTGTAATGGAGATTGTTAAATCTAAAAAATTAAGACTTGAACCCCCAAATTCATTGGTGAATCTTAAGTTTTCTTCGTTAATATTAAGAATCCGAACAAATTTGTTGAAATCCTCAAGACTACCCAACCACACAATGAGCACGTCGTCAATGTAGCGACGCCAAAGGTAAATAAAGGGGAGATATTGTGAAATACCTGTATGTTGAGACAGGCTTTCCTCCCACCATCCTAAATGGAGGTTAGCATACAATGGGGCACAAGCAGTCCCCATCGTAGTCCCCCTAGTTTGATGGTAATATTTGTTTTTGAAGGTAAAATAATTGTTAGTGAGTATATATTCGAGGAGTTCCAAACAAAATGCAGTGTGTGCCATGGCAGACTCACCTCTTTGTTCTAAGAAGTGGTGTGTGTGTCTAATGCCATTCGAATGAGGGATCGATGAATACAAAGCCTCAATGTCAAGGCTACAAAGTTTAGCTGAGGGAGGTACTTCAAGGTTAGCTAGGAGGGCAAGGGTCTGTTTCGTGTCTTGAAGGTAGGATGGAAGTTTTTCAACAAAAGGTCTTAAGATTTTGTCCATATACAGACTCCCATTTTGTGTCAGATTCCCTATGCCTGAAACAATAGGGCGACCCGGAGGTGAAGTCATGCTTTTGTGTACTTTAGGCAGGCAGTAGAAGGTTGCCCTTCGATTGAGGATGAATTCATATTCATCCCCCGACAGCAACCCTCCACTGCGGCCTTTATCCAGAATCTCCTGGTTGTGGAGGTGATTTTTAACTGCAGTGTTTCTATTATGCTTCGGATTTGGTAAAGAATAAAGGATTTTTAAGATTGACGATTATTCTGTCTGCTCTGTCCAATCGATATTGGGTCCACCGGTTTGCTTGCATTATATTGAAGGTGGAGAAAAGTGCTTCTGGCTTGTGAGTTGCATTACACCTGCACTTATAAATTATTGTATACTACAGTACTACTCTATATGTGTTTTAGTTTTTGTTTTTCCATGTGCATACTCATATTGATTGTGTTACTACTGCATTCCCTATGTATGCAAGTAAAGTGTGATCCACTTTACACAAAAATTCCACTTTTGTATACATTTTGTTGTATAACGATTGTCACAATTGCACAGCACAAGTGGCACTTTATAATAATTATTATAGCACTATTTATTAGAGTGAATTAAGTCACTATTTCAGGTTTAAAGATATAGCGCACCTTTTTTTGGTTGATTTTATGTTATGGTGTTTTTTGAGCTATTAAACTTATAAGGCGCAGCTTTTAGTAGTTTTTTAAATAATTTTTTTCAGCGCCTTCCTTTTAACTTTTTTTCTGTAGCTTCAGTTAAAATGCTGCATTATACAGCCCACTGAAGTGATACTAGCTATCATTTTCGAAGCAAATCCACTGCTTAAAGGGACACTTTAGTCACTCAGACCACTTCAGCTCAATAAAGTGGTCTGGGTGCCAGGTCCCTCAGGTTTAACCCTTCAGATGTAAACATAGCAGTGTCAGGGAAACTGCTATGTTTACATTGCAGGGTTAATCCAGCCTCTAGTGGCTGTCTTCCGGACAGTCGCTAGAGGTGCATCTGCGATGCTGGATGCGAATTTTGCATCCATCGCGCAGAGCGTCCATAGGAAAGGATTACGAAATGCTTTCCTATGGACTCTTTGAATGAGTGCGCGGCACTTGCCGCACATGCGCATTCCGCTCCACTCGGGAGCGGACGTCGGACGGGGAGCGCCGAGAGAGCCTGGCGCTGGATTAAGGCAAGCTGCTGAAGGGGTTTTAACCCCTTCAGCGCCACGGGAGGGGGACCCTGAGGGTGTGGGCACCCTTTGGGCACTATAGTGTCAGGAAAACAGCTTTGTTTTCCTGACACTATAGTGATTCTTTAACATAATTCTTTTTTTTTTTTTTTTTTAAAGCTACAAAAACTAAAAATGTTTATTTTCTTTACTAAACGTGTAGAACTTTTGTTAAAGGATCCGTAAAGTGAGTCATAATTAACTACTACCAAACCTTTTATGTCAAATAAATATGAAATAAAAATTACAAAGAATGTGGAAAAAACTGAAATAACAAAAACTGCCAAATATTTGAATCTTATGAGCAATTCTGATCGACTCTTCCTACAGATAGTTTTGTCCACTATTCTCTACTGACTTCACAGTTTGGGAACCAGTAGACACATGCTTTTCCTCATACAATCCAGCCAGTTGCTGGATTTATCAAAAAAATCACAATTTTGCACTTTGCAGGATTATTCAGTAAAAGTGAATTTCATATTTAAGATCAGATCAACTAAGCTTTCAGGTCAGCTACTCTGGCCTTAAATTTAAAATCCGATTTGAATTAACTTTGAATTCCCACTTTAGTGAATAATCCTGTAAAGTGGGAATTGTTGGGAATTCTAGTGAATTTAAAGGGAGTTTAAAATTTAAGGCTAAAGTAGCCCAACTGAATATAGAATTCAGCTATTTAGCCCACAATATGAAAAATTCACTTTGAACTCCCAGCAATTCGTACTTTAGTAAATAATCTGCAGCATGACACCCTTTAGAAATAATTTATTTCCACAAATACAAATAACAGAGTCGCTTCCCCTTTAAAAAAACAAACAAACAAAAAAATTCATAGATTAGTCAAATGTGAATCAACATGCAAAAAAACTGTAAGAATTCACTCACACTTACCAAGCAAGCTAAACGATCCAGTAACGAACCGTTTGGCATATATGTATAAACCAGACAGTAATGACCGCCATCGTTGGAATATCCCAGTAGCTGTAGAATGTTTTCATGCTGGCATCTAATAAAACCAAATAAGAATTCATGTCATAACCTGCAGGCGATCATGGAAAATAATACAATCTTGCCAGTGAACAGAAACGTAAGGTGGTTCTGCAGTGGTAGAAATCTGACTTTTGAAAATATATAATTAAGGAAGATATGGGGGTTATTTTAAATAAACAAGAGGAGAGGGAAATATTTAACTGAGGAGGAAACGTTCGCTCGCTATTGCTTTTAACTTGTATTGATGTAAGATGAAGTTTATTCTTTATTGCGGTCATACTACTGTAACATGCTCCCATACCATTCTTTTCTGCCTACATGGGCCTTGTTGTTATGTGGCGTATTGTGCTATATTAATCGATAAAGCTTGAAAGGACATAAAAAAAACAAAGGAAGGAATGTACCGAGCTATCAAATGCTAAGAGACATGGTCTAAAAACTTGGAAATATAAGCAGAGTTAAGGGGGACTGTAGCTTTCATTATAAGAAAATCTACTGCAGATTATCACAGAGTGCCCCCATTTAGAAATACCTTGGTCAGACTATATCAAATTAGCATATAACATTTTCCCTTTGCATTGATTTTTCTGAGACATGTTACTGTAGAACATCAACACTTGAAATATAATTACTACAGAGATATTTAGCATTTTACTTACAATACTGAGCTTTAATACTTACTTTGCCATTGTTTTTATTTCTTGATCAAATTGACCTTCTAGTTCCTGGATACTGGCTTCAAGCAGCTTTAGTAAAAAATAATAATAAAAAAATGTATTAAAACATTTATTGATTCCAAAGACACAACACAAGTTACAGTTCTTTAATGATGCCATTTAGAACATAAAAATAACTTATTAAAAAGGAAAGGTTAAATATTTTTAAAGGGGCAGGTGATAACATAAAAATATCCGATACTCTTCGAATAGGTTATGGTCTAAGGAGGTCCCCTGTCACTACTTCCTAAAGAGAGCAGCAATTTGAAAACAGAATAAAACAGTAAATCACTGCAGCTGTAACGCCACCACTTACTCAAATACACCACGGACAGACTGTGTGCTTCGAACATTGTTTAGTTCTATAACAATTATTGGACACTTACAGCGGTTAGTTTTTTTACAGCAACCATTTTGCCATTTAGATTCCCCTGGAAGACAACTCCAAAACCTCCTTCTCCTAATTTGTTTCCTCCTTCAGCAACAGGTCGATCGTCAAAATTGTTGGTGATTCTCTGCAGCTCAGTTAACGAAACATTGCCATAACCTGTGACTTAAAAATATATAGATAATTTTAGAAAAGAGCCTGCATATGGAGAAACTTAATGTACGGCAAAGTATGACACTTATTTATAAAAAAAAAAATCATCTGATGATTGTAAAATGCTCAAAATTAATTTTAGATCTTGCTTGCATGAATGTTCCAGATCATGGAACATATAACACGCTTCACTTTAAAAATCAAAGCTTTCTAGTTACTCTCTAGTCTGCGGAGATTATGGAGAGGAATGGTGGAATAAAAAGTAAATGCAACAGTACAAAACCAGTAGGTCGCTTCCACAATATAAAATACAGATTGTTACAAAAAAAATTTACATCTGTATCAAGGAGAAAAGAATAAATAAGCTCTCTTCTGGGTGCTTATCTCAACACCCCTCAAGGTAAATATAATGGATGGTATGACAGCACAAGGGGACGAAAAAAAGAAAACAATGCATACTGAAAGGAGTTGGACGTGCTTTGTGTCTCTCCTGGACGCTTTCTCAACAATTACCAACAGCTGTTGAGAAAGCGTCAAGCTTTTTTCGATATGAGCTTCTTTTATCCCACCATAGTGTCGATATGTTTATATATTTTTGGTCTGCCTATCTTTGCAGATTCTTTTTTTGTAACAATTAATAAAGAGGTCTATTATACTTTAAACTACTCACCATCAGTCTCTTTGCTGGAGTTCAAACAAAAACAACATTTTACAACCAATGATGGAATACAAGTTAGCTGTCACAAAAGTAAAAAAATAAATAATAATAAAAAATAATTATATACCTATACATATATATATATATATATATATATATATATATATATATATAATTATTAATATAGAAAGACAGATGGAGATAATAAAATTGAAAGCAAATCCAGATCTCAGATCCCAGTGTCCCTTATGCTGTCACTGAATCCGCAAGGTAAAGAGATCTCAGACTACTAAACCATCTTCTCGGAACAGAAATTATTTTTAATTACAGAATAGAACCCTTCGCATCATATAGATTATGAAACTAGATGGGCCGAATGGTTCTTATCTGCCGTCACTTTCTATGTTTCTATCTATAATATAAGGCCAGGGACTAATGAAAGTATTTTAAAAAATTGGGCAGACTAGATGGGCCGAATGGGCCGTCACATTCTATGAAATAAACACAGCTTCATTGTAAAAATCTAATTTTTAAATAGATCAATACCGTTATCATCATTTTGTTTTGGATGTGTGCTTTCGCAGACAGGTGATACATGTTCCTTCTTAATCTGAGGTTTTGAATATGGTTCTGTACTGTTACCCCCTATTGGCAGTGTGGAATTAGAATAGGAAGGGCTAGTGATTAGATCTGTGAGGGAGAAAAAGATCAATGTTGAACGAAACATTATGAGAAAACTAATTTAAATAGACGAGAAAGCACGACAAACAGGACGTGGATGTAGAAATGACTGATTTAAGTAAATCTTGTGGATTAGAATAATCTATAAAGAAAATAAAAATATAAAGCTAAGTGAAGGACAGTCTAATCTAAGCACCACAACCAACACATGTGGGTACACTTCTATTAAGCTGTGGCTGTCGGCACCTAATTCTGGGTCAAAATATTTTTGAATGGTTTAACCAAAACTGAGGTTTACTAACGCACCTGCAGCCTAAAACCTGCTCATAAGCTGAAGAGCTAAGACAATCAATGCCATCCAAATATGGATTAAATGGACATTGCTAATGCATAGGTGTTAAAGCATTTAAGTTTCCAGTAGCAGTGGATTGTATGATTTTTCCATTTAAAAAGTAATAAAGAAATAAAAGATTTACTTTTAATTGCCATCATAAAAAGAGTAGTGTCTGATACACGGCTGGCATATCCCACGGCTTGTAACTTATAATTGGTTATCTAGCCTAGAACTCTATGGATGCATCTTGATTCTAGAGCCTATAACAACATCAAGCTGATGCTATTGGAGCGAAGCTAGTTTTTTAAAAATTATACATACATTTCCAACCTCTTGTCTAGAGGATCTGTGATTGCAGCTGACTATATAAATTTAACAACAAATTCAGGAATACCTGGCAGAAGAAATGCAGCGGCAGCCAAAAAATGATGCTTTACTAGCAAGTCAGTAAGTTCTCCCACGGTACAGTTTGTCGTACCCCAGTCACATAGCAATTCACAAGTAGGGCTTCTTCCCATTTGTACGATTCCTTCAAATCTCCTAGCAAAAAAAAAAAAAAAAGGAAAAAGGCCATGCACGTTTTTAAATGAAAATAAATGGCTCAGGTTGCAAACTACCCATTGCACTTTGGATGCAAAGAAATCTGCACTTAGCAATAGCCTAAACTAAATGTATACATGGCAATCACACATTTATACATATACACAAACACGCTAAATAGCAAAGATATATGTGTGTATACACCAAGCCTTTAACGGACACCTCGAAAACTACTAAAATGAGTAGAAATCCAGATGAGAAAACTGCAATTTTACTCGCTGTGAATTCTTTTTTCCTTTATATGGTGGCAGTAAAATAGGGATGTACTCTTCCCATGGTACAAGCATCTGAAATTAAAAAAAAATGTACATAAAAGTTCCTCCACCAATAGGTATAAGACCCCAACCTGCCATGGACCCTCCGTACGTCCCAATAAAACCTCAGAGACTTACTACTGCAAAAATATCAAATTTATTAATAAAGGGAGGGAGTGATGTACTGCCACCATATTAAGGATAAAGGAATTTACAGGGAGTAAAATTGCATTTTTTCCTGACATATGGTGGCAGTACAATAGGGATACATCGAGATCACAGAGCTATGGGTGGGAATTAAGCAACCACCGCTTGTAACACCTTATGCCCGAAAGCAGCGTCAGAGGCAGAGAATGCGTCTAATGCAAACAAAGCAAACTAACAACACAATGTGAATGTAGTGATTAACAAAGTATATAACATACTTATCTATTGAATCAAAAGGGACAGCCTCCCAAAGATCACGTCCCAGGAGATGATCTTATTTTAACCAATGTACAAACAAGAAAAACATATGGGATACGGCTGTTAAATCTAAAAAAAAAAAGAACATAAACAAAATTTAGTGTAATTAATTGTAAATTAGAAGTGTGTGCTGTAAATGAATGCATTCACAAGATGAAGATATCCCGAACACCTAACAAGGAAAGATCACATCCATATTGTAACGGATCGCCTGGCACCCCGACTTGGTACCTCCGTTAATGGATGCTCCTAGCGTTTCCTGAGGACTCCAAGCACTCTGGCAGACACCACAATCAGCAAACCGAAGAAGCATATGAATACTCTCAAGCATATGAATGCTGTAGACAGTTGAATAGGAAACCATACGAATAGGTTTACACTCCTAGCAGTCAAACTGGAACAGCATACAATAAATCCTCCCCCAATAATGAGACACTTCACTTTGAGGGTTAAGCAGGAACTGTGGGCTGGCACCTCCAGCCTGGCTTTTATTACAAGAGTACACATACAGGCCACACCCAGGGGGAGGCATAAAATAACCAATGACATAGATGTTACCTCCCACACATCCCCTCCCCTTAGTGTGACACATAATCCCATTCATACAGTTTAAAATATACTTTTTACACAACTTTCATAACTCTAAAACCATACATCACATTCACATAAAAATACATATCCACAATCAATCCATTCAGGGGAACAACATATTAAAAAAATGGCATGAATCCGACCAGGGGTTCAAAAGTTACTAAAAGTATCTTTTGTCCCTTACTAGCCGCATGGCAAACCGGTTTAGACAGGTTTTACATAGGCCTCTATCCTGGAGACAAAGAGGGAAGTAATCCAATTATCCAGGGCTAGAAGCAGACTCCATTAACCACATGGTTACAGAAAGACATAAAACACTTTAAAATACAGAAAGTTACTTTTTATCCATAACACACAGACATTTCACATATCCCCAGATAGCTGGGATCTGAGCGCACAAAACTACCGAATAGCGCGCAGATCCTATTCACACAGTACAATTGCCATGGAGCTAAAGTCTTTCCCATAGTCTTTCATTATATGAATAGGCTCCATGGTATAGCTATCTGGGTTAACACATTCACATAAAGTCTGGTCCATAGTCCAAAGGCAAGAGGCGGGCAAGCAGCCCCCTCCAAGGACACGTGGCGAGGTCGGTTTCGCCACACATATCAACCTAGAAGGTTTTCCCCAGAAAGAGAGAGGGAAACTAGGTCTTAGTCGTTAAAAACAAATCTGACATTAATGGAATCAATACTCAGTATAATGATAAGGAGTCAAATTTCAAGGGAGACCCAGAGGGCCAAAATAAAAAGTTATCACCCACTACTTCCATCCCATACATGGGAACATTTCAACCGTTTCTCCCTTTTACATCAGGACTCCCCTCAGAAAATATGCTCAAGGAGCTCCATCATATGTGAGGAACACTAAGTCCTTCTTACAGGAGATTGATAATATAGAGTGGGACCCTGAATACAGTTGGGCCACACTTGATGTGACTTTATTGTATAAAGTCTTCAGTCATAAAATTCGCAGTGATGCGGGTGCCTGACTGCTCACATCACAAGGTACCTAAATGAGACATGAGTTAGGCACCTTGTGATGTGAGCAGTCGGGCACCCGGCATCACTGCAAATTTTAAAGTCTTACATGTGGTTTGGGAAAGCACTCAGTTACTAAGTAACAAAAAGACCAGGATCTTCAGCTTGAAGGTTCCTTGTAAAAAAAATACAAATTTTGTATTTATTCTTTGTGTCATAATGTTTTCTCCTTACCAATATATGTATTTCTTCTTTGTTGACGTCCATGCTTTAAGCCCAAGTGCCCTGTGGGCCACAGATGTCAGGCCCATGACCTGAGCAGAAGGTTTAATCACCTCTGTGATGATATCCAGCAGGTATTCATTGGATAATTTCAAATTGTGGAACAGATAAGCAAGATCTTTGTCTTGGTTATCTGCCAGGCTATCTTCCAATCCCTGAATCCAATAAGACTGCGCTTTAGCCACTGAAGCTCCTGCCAATCCTGCTGCCGGATATGCTTGTATGCTGGACGCATTAGCCCTCTTGTCCATAGGGTCTTTAAGTCCAGAAACTTCTCCAATCGGTATAGTAGTCTTTTTAGATAACTGAGCAACTTGTACATCAACGACTGGCAAGTCTTCCCGCTTGTGCTGCCTAATGATGTTCTTGAAGTGCCTGGAAATAAATGCCCTTCTTTCAGTGTTTTTCCACTCTCTGTACATAAGCTCCAGAATCTGCTGTGGAACTGCGAGGTCTTTTTTACTAGCTTTATCTGACGACTCTTCTGAGAAGGCAACATTAACTTCCTTAATAAACTTTCTCAATTCTCCATGAGGGAAACCGAATTCAGTCACAGAAGAATCGCTGGAATGTCCGAATAGGAAGACATAGAACATTCGCCCGAGGACAATTATGAATTAGAAGAAGAAGATCTCTTCCGCTTTTGCCTCTGTTTGGCTGTAGCTTTAATGGGTGCTTTAACATTAGACTTTGCAGAATCTTTGAATGACTCAAACGTCTGGGCCAGATTTTCTTGAAATTAAGATGAGAATGACTTCATGACTGTTGTTTGGACATTTCCAGCAGATTTTCCTTATAGTACCATCTGGTAGTGGTGTGGAGCATTCGCTACAACTCAGATGTTTCGATTTATAACTGGCTTATAACGGGCACCTTGTCTTTATCCATAATATCTGGAGAGAGTGGACTAGACGTATTTGCAAAACATAAAGCAATAATAATATTGTTTGTAAAAGTAAGAAGATTAAGATAGACACAGAGATCTTAAAGATTAGAGACTGGAAAATCTCACCTCTAAAACCTCTGACCCGTATGGGGGGGCTGGTGACACGGGAGATCCTTCCTGGCAATCATCCATGCTGTCAGTAGGATCTGCACAGCATAAATAGACAGCAAACCTTCAAATTTTGCACCATTTCCAGGAATTCCGACCGTGCATGCGCAGTAGCGCGGTCGAGCTCCAGAGGAACGCATTACCTCCAAGGCGTGCATTCCACCGATGTGCACATGCGTCTTGCTCAGGCAGTGATTTGCAGCAGCTAGAGACATCCTACTTGCTCTGCCGATGTCCGCACTCGGCATAAAGCAAGTTAAACATACCTGCAGGATGCACGCAGGCCACTCAGATCTCCACCCGGGAGGCTATCAGGCCAGATCCCCCTGGCAGCAACCCATGTGCCTCACCACAACAAACTCCAGATGCTGTCCGTTCCTGACAGAACAAAAAAGAGAATGGAGGGTCCATGGCAGGTTGGTGTCTTATATCTCTTGGGGGAGGAACTTTTATGTTAATTTTTTTAATTTCAGATGCTTGTCCTATGGGAAGAGTACATCCCTATTGTACTGCCACCATATGTCAGGAAAACATTTTTATATCTTTCTGTCCACAATGGAGATATTTAAATGGTCAACAAGAATCGTTTTGCAATTAGCTCTCAATTCGTTGTAAAACCTAAAAAAACAAATAAAAAAAAAAAAAACAGAACCAGGCCGACGAGGGGAGTGATGAGTTTTTTTTTTTTTTCGTTTTTTTTTTAAACCAATGTTGCACGGAGGGAGATGGTAGAGGGCATCCACAAGGGGGCAGGGGAGAGGCAGCTTCCCTTTGCAGACACTCTGAACTCCCTGCAAAGGGAAGATTTTAACGTCTGTTGTCAGCGTGCATTGCACATTGACAACAGACATAATTTATGAGCAGAATTGACATTAGGCAGCCATGAACATAGTTCTTGGCTTCCAATGTCACGTTTGCAGGGGAGCAACTACCTCAGAACACAAGTAAAAATATCTCAGTATGTGCAGTGTTTCAAACAATGCACATACTGGCTTCTACCATGTCCACTTCAAATCACTGTAATGGTCATGGTGGTTGGAATAACCCTTTCAATAAGACATATATTGGAATACCTTATATGAAACTGCGTGTATCTAGGTTCACCAGAAGGCTTCCATATGTCGGTAGCTATTGTTTTCCATCCATCTTGAGGGTCCAGAAAATCTGCCAGCTGTTTTATCAATCCCAGGCTAAGATTTCGAACATAAGTTGATGGTGTTACAGCTTTGCTCATCTCTCAATCCTGACTTGACAAAAAACAAACAAACAAAAAAAAACAGCTCTTTATAATAATTCACTATTCAGGGTTAGAACAGAAGGACTCGGGTAAATAGATAAACTACTAGTAAATGGTATAAAGTTAAACAGATTTGTCCGTATACTCGATTAAAGCTCAAAATCAATTTTCTTCTATAGACAATATTGGCCTGGAATGAAAATGGGGATTCTGATACTTATTAGACTTAATGAAATATAGACTACATGGCCAAAGTATGTGATATGTACTTGTCAGACATATAGACAGTTATTTACTTAAGTGGGAATTCAAAGTGAATTTCAAATTTAAGGCCAGAGCAGCCAAACTGGAAACACAGCTGACAGAGAATTTTTCCAGTTCAGCTATTTTGATCTTAAACGTGAAAGTCTCATGTTAATGATAATTTCAAAAAATTTCTCAAGCACTGTCAACTCAGTTGCATTGATAATGCCAAATTAACACCTAAGTGCTCAGAGTGCCTCAGAGTAACTCAGGGCATTCTGCTCATATAAACGTGCTTCATAAGCACTATGCCAAGCGGAGTCCTGAGAGGGACTAACTAACACACCTCGTTTTGACTATAACAGCTCCTTTTTGGTTGGGGGCACACCCACATGAAGAGTATTGTTAGCACGTCTCTTAGAAGCTTGTTTAACCTCCTGGAGTTCTTCTATACAGATTTAAACAAACCAGTTCTATATGGACTTTACTTTATAAACAGCAATTGTCATGTCAAAACATGATGGGAAACAAAACAAAAATATGGCTTTTCATGCACTACCTAAAATATCATAATAATCCCGAGAAAAGATGGCGAATAATATATAATATATGGCAAACCTAACCCTATGTAACAGCAAATAAGTGAAGTGTCACCAGAAGGCTATTTAAGATCCATTGTGAACTGGGGACTCAGCCATCCCAGACCCACACTGTGTACCCTGCAAGTGACAGTGAGGGTAGGTACACTGACAGTCACTTACCAGCAGTACCCCTGCCAGACACAGCGACAGTAGGTACACTGACAGTCACTTACCAGCTGTACCCCAGCTAGACACAGTGAGGGTAGTTACACTGACAGTCACTTACCAGCTGTACCCCTGCCAGACACAGTGATGGTAGGTACACTGACAGTCACTTACCAGCAGTACCTGTGCAAGACACAGTGAGGCTAGGTACACTGACAGTCACTTACCAGCAGTACCCCTGGCAAACACAGTGAGGGTTGGTACACTGACAGTCACTTACCAGCAGTACCCCTGCCTGTCACAGTGAGGGTTGGTACACTGACAGTCACTTACCAGCAGTACCCCTGGCAACACAGTGAGGGTTGGTACACTGACAGTCACTTACCAGCTGTACCCCTGGCAGTCACAGTGAGGGTGAGGGTAGGTACACTGACAGTCACTTACCAGCTGTACCCCTGCCAGTCACAGTGAGGGTGAGGGTAGGTACACTGACAGTCACTTACCAGCAGTACCCCTGGCATACACAGTGAGAGTTGGTACACTGACAGTCACTTACCAGCTGTACCCCTGGCAGTCACAGTGATGGTAGGTACACTGACAGTCACTTACCAGCAGTACCCCTGGCAAACACAGTGAGGGTTGGTACACTGACAGTCACTTACCAGCAGTACCCCTGCCAGTCACAGTGAGGGTAGGTACACTGACAGTCACTTACCAGCAGTACCCCTGCCAGTCACAGTGAGGGTTGGTACACTGACAGTCACTTACCAGCTGTACCCCTGCCAGTCACAGTGAGGGTTGGTACACTGACAGTCACTTACCAGCTGTACCCCTGCCAGTCACAGTGAGGGTAGGTATACTGACAGTCACTTACCAGCAGTACCCCTGCCAGTCACAGTGAGGGTAGGTACACTGACAGTCACTTACCAGCTGTACCCCTGCCAGTCACAGTGAGGGTGAGGGTAGGTACACTGACAGTCACTTACCAGCAGTACCCCTGGCATACACAGTGAGAGTTGGTACACTGACAGTCACAGTGAGTTTTGGTACACTGACAGTCACTTACCAGCAGTAACCCTGCCAGTCACAGTGAGGGTAGGTATACTGACAGTCACTTACCAGCAGTACCCCTGCCAGTCACAGTGAGGGTTGGTACACTGACAGTCACTTACCAGCTGTACCCCTGCCAGTCACAGTGAGGGTGAGGGTAGGTACACTGACAGTCACTTACCAGCTGTACCCCTGGCAGTCACAGTGAGGGTAGGTATACTGACAGTCACTTACCAGCTGTACCCCTGGCAGACACAGTGAGTTTTGGTACACTGACAGTCACTTACCAGCTGTACCCCTGGCAGTCACAGTGAGGGTGAGGGTAGGTACACTGACAGTCACTTACCAGCTGTACCCCTGCCAGTCACAGTGAGGGTAGGTACACTTACAGTCACTTACCAGCTGTACCCCTGGCAACACAGTGAGGGTTGGTACACTGACAGTCACTTACCAGCTGTACCCCTGGCAGTCACAGTGAGGGTGAGGGTAGGTACACTGACAGTCACTTACCAGCTGTACCCCTGCCAGTCACAGTGAGGGTGAGGGTAGGTACACTGACAGTCACTTACCAGCAGTACCCCTGGCATACACAGTGAGAGTTGGTACACTGACAGTCACTTACCAGCTGTACCCCTGGCAGTCACAGTGATGGTAGGTACACTGACAGTCACTTACCAGCAGTACCTGTGCAATACACAGTGAGGCTAGGTACACTGACAGTCACTTACCAGCAGTACCCCTGCCAGTCACAGTGAGGGTAGGTACACTGACAGTCACTTACCAGCAGTACCCCTGCCAGTCACAGTGAGGGTTGGTACACTGACAGTCACTTACCAGCTGTACCCCTGCCAGTCACAGTGAGGGTTGGTACACTGACAGTCACTTACCAGCAGTACCCCTGCCAGTCACAGTGAGGGTAGGTATACTGACAGTCACTTACCAGCAGTACCCCTGGCATACACAGTGGAGGTTGGTACACTGACAGTCACTTACCAGCAGTACCCCTGGCAAACACAGTGAGGGTTGGTACACTGACAGTCACTTACCAGCAGTACCCCTGCCAGTCACAGTGAGGGTAGGTACACTGACAGTCACTTACCAGCAGTACCCCTGCCAGTCACAGTGAGGGTTGGTACACTGACAGTCACTTACCAGCTGTACCCCTGCCAGTCACAGTGAGGGTTGGTACACTGACAGTCACTTACCAGCTGTACCCCTGCCAGTCACAGTGAGGGTAGGTATACTGACAGTCACTTACCAGCAGTACCCCTGCCAGTCACAGTGAGGGTAGGTACACTGACAGTCACTTACCAGCTGTACCCCTGCCAGTCACAGTGAGGGTGAGGGTAGGTACACTGACAGTCACTTACCAGCAGTACCCCTGGCATACACAGTGAGAGTTGGTACACTGACAGTCACAGTGAGTTTTGGTACACTGACAGTCACTTACCAGCAGTAACCCTGCCAGTCACAGTGAGGGTAGGTATACTGACAGTCACTTACCAGCAGTACCCCTGCCAGTCACAGTGAGGGTTGGTACACTGACAGTCACTTACCAGCTGTACCCCTGCCAGTCACAGTGAGGGTGAGGGTAGGTACACTGACAGTCACTTACCAGCTGTACCCCTGGCAGTCACAGTGAGGGTAGGTATACTGACAGTCACTTACCAGCTGTACCCCTGGCAGACACAGTGAGTTTTGGTACACTGACAGTCACTTACCAGCTGTACCCCTGGCAGTCACAGTGAGGGTGAGGGTAGGTACACTGACAGTCACTTACCAGCTGTACCCCTGCCAGTCACAGTGAGGGTAGGTACACTTACAGTCACTTACCAGCTGTACCCCTGCCAGTCACAGTGAGGGTAGGTACACTTACAGTCACTTACCAGCTGTACCCCTGCCAGTCACAGTGAGGGTAGGTACACTGACAGTCACTTACCAGCAGTACCCCTGGCAGTCACAGTGAGGGTGAGGGTAGGTACACTGACAGTCACTTACCAGCAGTGCCCCTGGCATGCAGGAAGGGACTCTCCCACCAGCTGGAGCTGCCAATAGTCTGTTACAGCTGGTAATGGACCCGGTTAGCAGCTCCCCAGCTCCCAGCCCGGATACTGACACAGTTCCGCATACTCTGTCATTGCACAATACCAAAAAACCCACACACTGCGCTCCATAGTGAGAGCCTTACTGGGAGCCCTGCGAGCGCCCCCTGGAGGATCAACCCTGCCACTGACACTCAGTCCACACACTGCGCTCCATACTGAGCGCCTTACTGAGAGCCCTGCTACTCGAGCGCCCCCTGGAGGATCAACCCTGCCACTGACAGTCACTGCACACACTGCGCTCCATACTGAGAGCCTTACTGAGAGCCCTGCGAGCGCCCCCTGGAGGATCAACCCTACCACTGACAGTCACTGCACACACTGCGCTCCATACTGAGCGCCTTACTGAGAGCCCTGCGAGCGCCCCCTGGAGGATCAACCCTGCCACTGACAGTCACTGCACTGGTCCTCGGGAAACTACGTTCAGTTTATTTAGAGTTGTGACAAACCTGACCTGTATCTTTAAGGGGGTGGTCCGTGACGTCAAGAGCGGCGTGCTATGATTGGTTAATAGAGACTACCGGATGTTCTCTTTGGAGTGAGGGCGGAAGTCCCTGTGTAAGGTCTGTTCCATGTGGATGGGGAGCTGCATTGGTTCCAGGACTCATAGACATGTGAGGGGCTGAGGGCTTCCCAGTAACACACAGACAGCGTTCTAATGGGAATTCTGTCTGGCACTGGGAATGCAGGTCTGCCAGAACTGACACAGTCACAGCTGGGGAATACATTGTATCCATGTAATGTCTTACAATGCCTGCAGGGCAATATCCTGCCAAGAAACACTTGGGACTAAAATTACATTTTTTAAAAAGAGAGACAATCATGTGTTTTTTATTATTATTATTATTATTATTTTATGTCTATGGTGGATTTTCTTGTTTTTTGGGGGGGGGATATAGTTGGTTGAGAGCAAAGCACAATTAGTGGTGAAGTAAAGACACCAGTTTCATACTTCTCTATATTAGGGAGGGTTGCAGAGTAGAGATGAAATACAAGGTAGGATGGGGAGGGGGACTGAGAGACAAAAATGTTTAGGACAGAGATGAGGAATTAAAAAAGCGAATGTTTAGATAGACTGGTGAAGAAGGGTAAAAAAAAAAAGCAAATGGGAGAAGAAGAGCGTGCTAGTGGTGAAATAGATATTGATGAAGAAAAAGGAGGTGACGGGTTGTTTCCCATAAAAGCTAGGACTCTATTTAGAATTCTGGTACTGTATTGCTTACAAATCTCTACAAAACACTGCTCCTACCTACCCTCACTTATACACAAGTATGTCAAGTCCAGGCCCCTACTGTCTGCCGAAGACCTGTGTCTATCCTCTGTACTCAAAGCTTTGACGCCCACAGTCAAGACATCTCTAGGGCCGCACTGTTCCTATGGAACTCCCTTCCCTGCTCCTTTAGACTCTCACTCAGTCTCCATTCCATTTTTTTTAAAAAAACCTCACTTCTTTAGGAGCGCAAATCAATTAAACTATTAGTAGCTTTCCCACACCGTACCTAGGTAATCCGCCCTGCTTCCTTTTGTGCAACTTTGTCATCTAATAAACTAACTTTTCATTGTAAACCTAGCTAGTAACCTACTTTTCCCTACATGAAATGCATTTTACCCTTTCCTCTTGTGTCGCTTTACCCCACTCCCTCTACAATCTAAGCTTGTTTGAGCAGGGCCCTCAACACCATCTGTTACTGTGAGTCCAACTGTAGTCCACCTATTGTAGAGTGCTACGGTATTTTTGCCGATTTATAAATAATAAGTGGTTTTAAATTACAGCGATAGGGTACAAAGATTTGCAGAGAAATAGTAGGTAAAGAGACTAGGGAACAAAAGGTGGTGGGTTGCAAGGACCAAAGATGAGTGGGTCAGACAGGAGTAGATAGACAATGTGTGAAAATAAAAAAGACTGGGAGAGAGGGGACAGAGAGGTTTACAATACTTGATGTTCTTAATGAGGTTTTGTACAATGATGATTGTATTACTAACAATGTTGCTTATTGTTTTGCAGGAAGTAGACTTCTAAAATGGAGAAAGAGGCCCAATATTCCACATTTCTGGATACTCTTTGCTACGTAAGTGATCATATTGGGTTTTATGGAACCATCAAAAATGCGCCTGTTGACTTTGTTGTAACAGAGATTGATGAGTCTGGAGAGTTGGTTACCAGAGACTCCTCTAAAGAAACTGAAAAACAAATGCAAGCTTGCAGTAATGAGATGACGACTGCCCAAAACAATGTGAAAAAGCAACGCACCAACTTACGAGACCTGCACGACAGCAGTGCAAGTGTTAGTGGTTCCATCAGTGACTTGTCAGAGGTAGCAAGTGAGGAAATGAAGGATTTAACCAGCAATGCTCTCCACTATCACTTTAATGTTATGGTTCTGGAATCTTTAAACCTCTTTGCAGATTCTATAAAATCAGCTTGGAAAGCACAACTCTCTGAGGCTGATCATCAAGAACTTTCTTTGGGCCTTTTTCCAGATAAAAGTGAAAGGGCCAACATACACAGTGCTGTTCGGCAAACATTCCCTTTTCTCATAACATTTACGAAAAGTACAGAGCTTCTGGTTAAACCAAACTTGGATTACCAAGAACTTTGCCAGCTGACATCTGAAGAAGAGGCCGATGATTTTTTTACATTCTTAGATGCAAAAGTCGAAAATTCTAGATTTACATTTCAACCGGACAGCTGTAAAGAACACAGGACCTGTGTACATCACTTTATCAATAAGAAATTTGGAAAACTCTTAGAAACTAAATCTTTTTCAGAAAAAGATGATAATGGGTTACAAATGGCGACCATAACTGTTCGATTTAGAGAGAGAAAATGCCCATCCGTAAAGAGACACAGAACAGAAGAGGTTGATATACACAGTGTGTACACCGGTAAGAATTTACTTACTTCACAACAAGCATGTTCTTGGAATACAACTCTCATCATTCTTTATATGACACAGGCTGCGAGAGAATCATGGGAATTGTAGTCCAGAAACAGTTGAAGATGCACACCTGCTGCATTACTTTTTCAATATTTGTTAAAGTTTTGGACTTTTTTGTTGAGTGGGTTTGGGTTATCAATATTATACCAACTGTGTTTGTTAAAATGTACTCAACTTGGTTGTTTTCAGGAACATTTTAACATTAGGCTTTAATATCATACCACGTTACTACATATTTCATTATTAAAATGTTTTGAGGCTTAAAGGGACACTATAGTCACCAGAACAACAACCGCTTAATGGTTCTGGTGTCTATAGAATGTCCCTACATGCTATTTAATGTAAACATTGTGTTTCAGGTAAAAGGCAGTGTTTACATTACTGAGTAATAAGCACTTCAGTCACCCAGATGGCCACTAGGGGGGCTTCCTGGGTTAGTGCTGCACAATGTTATGGTGGGGTAAGCAATCTAAATGGTTGTTTTAACACTATATGGTTCATGACCCTATAGTGTTCCTTTAAATAAACAATATGTATTCTGCATAGATCCAAATATTACCAGTACAGGCAATTAAGGAAGCTCCCCACATTGCTGCCCATTATCCACCCAAATACTTGTGGATGCTGAGCAGCAAGTGAGAAGGAGAATTTGATATCTTAATTTTCTTGTTCTTCAGTAATATGTGGTTTTTTGTTTTAGCATTCACTCTTCAAAAAGAAAACTTGGAGACACTGGAAGCCATAAGCTATTTGTCGACTTTATTAGGCATTCTGCCTTCAGACTTCTCTTATGCAGGAATCAAAGATAAGAAAGCTATAACGTATCAGACAATGGTTGTAAAGAAAGTGTCTCCGGAGAGGTAAAAGGCTCTTTTTTTTTTTTGTCTTCATGCTGTAAATTATGTATTTTGATTTGCGAATGTTCCAAGAACCAGACTTGTTTTATTATTTCATTGCCGTTAAAGTGCTGTTTTTATATAATTATGTTCCAGTTCTGCTTGAGAACACTCTATTCATTTTCTAAACATTACCTGCTGTGATATTCATAAAAAGGAACCTGATACTGTAATCAGTGAACCTGTCACAATGTTCTTGTTTTAGCTTACGAACAGTTGAAAGCTCAATCCGAAGAAAAGGAATGAAAATGTACAATATACACCCTGTAACCCAACCGTTGCGACTTGGCCAGTTGACTGGAAATCATTTCAGTATTGTTGTGAGAGATGTATCAAATCACAGCAATGACTCTTTAACCGATGTCCAACTGAGAATTGAAGAAGCAATTTGCAACGTGAAGGTAAATTGTATGTGGATTCCTCTCGCGTGGCAACCTTCACACTGCCTACTGAATCTATCTGTGGGGTCTGTTCACTAATCAGCGAACAGCGGCAAAACAAAAAAATCTATTACAAAGTTCAGGCCAAGTTAGCCAAGATGTGGGAATAGCTGAGTTAGAGTTGTGAATTTATTTTCTTTCCAACTCACTGTTTTGGTTTCAATGTTCTAATTTTGTTTTTTAATCCACTACAATTCACAGTTTAGTGAATAGACCACACTGTGTTTTCATTCTTTATTTGGCCCAAGCCTTTGTTAATAAGAATACGGCAGAACTTATTTAAGATGGCGAAGAGAGAAAGTCTGTGCTTCCACTAACACTACAAGGCAGCTTGCGTTTTCTTTCTGTTAAGTGGGTTATCCTGTGTTCTAATTTATAATTCCATGTCTTTGGCTAATGCATGCCAGCTGTTTCTCCTGTAGCTTAAACTGTAAATATTACAGTACTGTGTAGTGGTTATGGTACTGGGAAGATATTGTTGCAGTCCCAGGAGCAATGTGCTGCATCAAAAGTCTGTTCCGTGAACGTGTCGCTGGCATTATGATGATACCTCGCATCCTCATTATCCATCTATGTTTCAGTAAAATGTGAACACACTATGAAAAAGATATTAGTTGGGAAAGGGAGGGGCAGGGAGGAGGCAGTTTGTGCTGTTCTTATCATACAAAATATTCTGTTTCATTTTGCCTCATTTCCATCGTAAACATTTTTGTGTCTCGGCTGACTGGAGCATGCCTATAAAAATGATTGAAACCAAAAATACATATGTCTAAGGTGGCCGTTTTCTCACAATTGTCTTTATATATATATAATAGAAAGCTATAACGTATCAGACAATGGTTATAAAGAAAGTGTCTCCGGAGAGGTAAAAGGCTTTTTTTTGTCTTCATGCTGTAAATTATGTCTATTGATTTACGAATGTTCCAAGAACCAGACTTGTTTTATTATTTCATTGCTGTTAAAGTGCTGTTTTTATATAATTACGTTCCAGTTCTCCTTGAGAACATTCTATTCATTTTCTAAACATTACCTGCTGTGATATTCATAAAAAGGAACCTGATACTGTATTCAGTGTTCTGCTTTTAGCTTACGAACAGTGGAAAATTCCTCTATATATATATATATATTAGATAGATATATAATTTTTTTTTTTTTTTCTTCTTCATCTTCAGATGAATGGTTTTATAAACTATTATGGACCCCAGAGATTTGGAAAGGGACAGTCTCATGACATTGGATTGTCTTTGCTTAAAGAAGAAATGGTAAATTCCTCGATCCTGTTGTGTGAAAAAATGTTTTTCCATAGATTTCCAGTATAATTGCAATATAGAATTTTTAGGTGTTCTCATGTTTTTCTCATCAAGTAAGGTCTATCAGTCTTCCCACCTGTCAGTCTGTTAAGCTATCTGTCTGATTATTTACCTTTTTTGCTGTTTGTAAGTCCGTTCTCAGAGTTCTTATATTCTTTTTGTTGCAATGCGTTAGCTTGGCTCTCACCAAGTTAGACGGGTAAAACAAACGTGAACCCTGTGCTCACTGTGCCTAGAGGGGTATCAGCTACACCTCACTGACGAGGCCCAAAAAAGGCCGAAACAGTCGTCTGGGGTTGCTGTATATCTTGTGCAGAGATAACTTGCCGGCATTTCAGTTCTGGGCTGCTTGTACGGGTGGGATCAGTCTGAAATGCTTCAGAATATATTCTCTCTGTAATGGCACAAGTGATAAACTATTGCTTATTATAATAATAAAAAAAATCCCATTTCCATACTCCAGTGGGAGCACCAACACATTTGTGAACGTCTGACCACTTGATTTTGTTTAAAGGTTGTTTTTTTTAGTAATTACCTCCGTTAAATGTTGATTAGAGTGTATTGCATATAGAAACCTATGTTACAGCTTTCAGTATTAAAGGAACACAAAACCATTAGGAAAACAAGCATCAATTCCTAAGCTATAGTGTTCTCCTCACTATTTGGATGTTTGGGACTCCTCTGCAAGGCTTACAAAAAAAAAAAAAACATTATGTACCTCAGTGTGCAGATCTCGCTGCTGCTGCCCCATCTCCTCAGCTAAGGAGATTATCTCAGCCAGTCCAATGCTTACCCATTGGGAGGCTGGTGCGCATGTGCTGCAAATCACAGCTCTGTTCCAATCAAATGCTCTCTATGAGTAGCATTTGATTGAATAACCGAGTTTGACTCTGTTATTCAGCAGGAGTGCCTCTAGTGGCTGTCAGGAAAACAGCGCCCAGAGGTGTGTTAACCCTGCAATACAAACCTTGTATCTACTAATGAGCAATGTTTTACATCGCAGGGCTAAAATGACAGGACCACTGCACCCAGACCATGAAGTGGCCCAGGTGCCTTTAGTTGTCCTTGAAAAATAAGCTAGAATAAAAAATGTTAACAATGTTATCAACCAACAAGTAAAATAAAAATAATTGGATTCCCTTAGGAGAGGGCCGTAAAATTGCTGTTCACCCCAGATGCTGCTGAGGATTCTGTGAATAAGGCCAAAAAGTATTTTGTTGAAACAGGTAAGTTGAATGTATATTAGAAATAACCGTTTCAAACAAGTTTATTAAAGGACACTTAGTAGTTTGGGTATATTTTTGATATATATGACCTACTAAAACTCATAGTATAATTCTTCTTGCAACACAAGTTGTTTGTAGTGATAAATGTGTTGTTATCGGTCCTTTATATTCCATGATGGCCAGAACACTTCCTACAAACATTGATCAGAATTGGTAGTTACCAAAATATGCATCCTCTGAGTTGTGCTTATATTATAACATACCTAACCACATTATTATGCTGAACTTTGTGTTTGTCGCAACAGAGCTTTTGTGAACATTATGTACTTTTTCTTATTTTCATTAAGTTCAGGAATTGTGTGTTTGACATAGTATGCTCATTTTGTACTGAGTAGTTTTTTTTATTATTATTTTCAAGTCTCTGGTGATTATGCATATATTTAATTGTCTGTATGATTGACATACTCCAAGTAGTCCATAATTATGCACACATGTTTACACATCGTTTAGCACTAGTGTCTTTGAATGCCGGGTCATGCACTATTTTCTGTACTTTAAGAGTTTCAAATAAGACTTAATATGTGTGTTCGCACAGTACTCCACGGACGGCTTGTGTCCTTGGAGCAATTATCAAGTAACCTGTATAAAACCATAAAGCCAAGCTGGGCTTTTTGAGACCACCATCAATGTACGTCATCATTTCATCTTACAATTAAAACCTTACGGAAAATTCATTAAAGTGACATAATTTGCAAAGTGACAAAAGTGCATAATTTGCAAAGACCCCCAACAGTAACATCGCCGCTGGTGGTCCGGTGGCCAGCGGGAGCAGGGAAAATTTTTTATTTACTTACATAAACCTGTTCCTTGCGAGTGCCGCCATCTTTATCGTCTGCTCCTCTTCTGCTCCTGTTTTTCAGTGCCAGAAACTGACGTTACTGTTGTACGCTCATGCATGCGCAAGAGTACAACATTGAGGTCTATGGAGCATCCCGCGAGAGCATGGGATCCTCCATAGGTACCATCACTGGTGAAGGCTGGGAGATTGATACAGAGGTAGCTCTTTCCAGTTTCCAGAAGTGTCAGGCGTAGGAAAAATACTGAGACAACACAGTCAGTATGAGTATTTCATGAAGATTCTATCTTTATGAAATACTCATCTACATTATACACACTTTCCCATTTCAGTGCACATGAGACCATATATTTATATGTGTCACATGTTGGTAATTAATAATTCATTATGGTCTCAATGGTTTCAGGGGATGCCAAAGGAAGTCTTGCACTAATGCCGAATTATAAAGTTCGTGAAAGAATGCTGCTCCGTGCCCTACATAGGTATGGAATGAACCATGAAGGCTGTATCCGTGGATGGCTCTGTATCCCACACTCCATGCGCATCTTCTACATCCATGCTTACTGCAGTAAGGTCTGGAATGAAGCAGCATGCTTCAGGGTTAAGTTGTATGGTGCCAAGGTTGTGGAAGGAGATTTGGTGATCCGTGATCAAAATGCCAGTGAGAAGTCTTCACTAAGTGATAGAGTAAGTTTACATCTAAAAATAATTGATTGCCAAGCCATTTGTCTTTGCATTATTTCTACAACTAAAAAAAACACTTTTTGTTTTCTTTTAGGTTCATATTGTTACAGCAGCAGAAGAGGAGGCTAAAACATACACCATGAGTCAAGTGAGTTGTATTTTAATCTTGCTTTGCAGAAAATGTAACCTGTTACTAATAAAGTGACTTTTATTTTTATTAATTATGAAACTCCTAGAAGTATAACAGCTCTGTGTTATATAATGTCAAATTTATTAATGGGATAAAGAAAGGAAAATGTACACTTTGCATTTTTTTCCGCACCCTTTCTGTCTATGACATATCTGTATCAGAACTAGTTGAGTATTAAGATAATGCTTCTCAGTGAGATTTGCATCAGATTTGCACAACAATTGTCTCACATGTTCAACAGGGCACCGATGTGCCTATTTAACCCCTTAAGGACACATGACAGACATATTCAATCACGATTCCCTTTTATTCCAGAAGTTTAGTCCTTAAGGGGTTAAAGTGTGTATTAATAACATTTTTATTTTTCATTCCTAAATGGGTAAACTTTAATCTTTATACACATATAAATATATAAATATATATATATATATATATATATAAAACAAAGATTTGCATTACTCCTGGATTTCCAATATCAAAATACTTTATTATCAAGTCGACGTTTCAGTCCCTAATCCGGGACTTTCATCAGGACATATGTCCCGGATTAGGGACTGAAACATCGACTTGACAATAAAGTATTTTGATATTGGAAATCCAGGAGTGCTGCCAATTGTTTTGTTTCCTGTATCACAGTGTGGCTGAGCACCCGGTATCATTGGCTGGAGGTAGGAGTGCAAAAGTTCCTATATATATATATATGTATATGTAAAAAAACGATAAAATTAGTATCTTGTAATACCTTTTTTATTGGACTAACAGAATTTTTTAATGACAAGCTTTCAGAAGAACCTCCCTTTCTCAGGTCTAATACATTTCTGACAGAACATCACCTTCAATCCATTGAATTGTCCTAGAGCTGATTCTCTTTATGTCATTGCATACGTCCATTACATTTTTTTAAACCTCTTAAAACATACATTGTGTTGATCTCTACTATTTATGTTGTCTTTCTTCCTAATGTTATTTATGAAATCTTTTTGAAGGTTGTTCTCCCAATGCCTGGACACAGTGTTACGTATCCCGCTAATAAGGTTGGACAGTGGTACAGAGATGCTCTGGCCAAAGATGGACTACAGACCTGTAAATTTCGAGTTGGTTCCTTGCAACTAAATCTCCCTGGATGCTACAGGCAAATTTTTAAATATCCTCTCAAATTGGCTTATGAACTCTCATTGGGAAGTCAACACGAAGAGAAAGAAAATACAATCGGCACAGAAATTGTAGCTTTACCAAAACCACATTTAACACTGACATTGGATCTCGAGTCTTCATGTTATGCAACAGTGTGTCTTAGGGAGATGATGAAATGTAACTTTTGAAACACAGTCTTGATATTCTTTGGATTTTAATAAACAGAATACCATGTTAGACTAATACAATTGCTGCTGATGTTGTTTATTTTGCCGTCTTCATCTTCAATATATACAGAGTAAAACAAGTACGTATGGCATTAATAATTAATAATTTTACTAAAATTGCTATACAAAGCTGCACTTTACAGTGTGTAAAATCATCTTCATACTCTTGATTCAGGCAGCCCACCTCTCCCATATCCCACAGTACAGTCCTGATTTGAATCTCATGTACTTTTTTTTTTTCTATGCATACTATGGTTATAGGAATCATCATTGTGTAACTAATGGGCTCTCAAGGGTTCTTTAAGATGTTTTTCTTCCATATGCAATTTGAAGCTTGTGCTTCACTACTCGTAATCCATGCTGACACAGAAATAATCAGAAAGCTGGACACCAGTATACACAAAGAATGGGCATGGTGCCAAATGATACGCCACCCTCCACACGCACAAAATGACATATCCATCCTATATGTCCCCCTTGCAAAACCATACATTAATTTGTGTTTAATTTGAGTAGGCTTGGAAACCCCAAGAGCCTTGCTGAGAGAACCCTGAGACTTGGTGTGAGCAGTCTTGGAAGCACATTCTGAACGATTTTATGCACTTTATGTTTGTTTGCACTTTAATTCTGTGCTATGTTGTGGCGTGCTGTGAAGGGAAAGTGGGTGCTAGCTGCTTTTTGACAAGAATCTGGGGCACCCTTTACTTTGATCTGCACTTTAACACTTGCTCAGTGCTCTGTGTATTATGAATTCTGTGCTGTAGGAAAGCTGCTAGCCATAAGGGTTCCAAGCCTACTCAGGCTTATTATTGTTAATTGCACACTGAGATTGTGTGCCAACATTCAACATATGTTGTTTTATTCTAATCTTTGTTTTCAATGAATTGTATATTTGTTCTACTAATTATATTTTCTCTAGTTTCCTCTCTATTGTTTTGAGAGATTTCATACGAAGCTGGTAAATATTAGTGTCTGTGGCGCCCTGCTATTTTGTACTGATATTTTCTTTACTTTGGTTTTCTATATTTACAAAGGTTGGGAGTGACCTTTAGACAGAGGCTTGCCTGCACTTAATCAATATCACTCACTCCACCCATCCACTTTTTGTTCTTATGATTTTAAGTAGCCTTGTAAAAGTTTAAACTGTATTTTTGTGTGTGTGCTGTTCTTTAAAAAATTTTAATTTTGGTCTCTACGGCAGCACCATTGAAATACAGCCCAATTCCCTTTTTGCCCCCCAGTCATCACTCAAAGCTGCTCACACACAGATCTTAAATAATAAATATTACTGCTTTACAGGTCATGTCAATTGGAGTAATGATTGTTCACTAGACTTGGGCATTTCAGAACTTTTCGTTTCGTACGAATGTATTCGTACGAAAAATAAAGTAGTTTAGTCAGAACCGAAATTCGTCAATTCTTTCATTCGTTTTCGTACGATATTCGTTAGTATTTTCGTTTCGGATAAACTCGTTCGTTCATTCGGCTTGTTCATTTAATTGAACCAAATGAATTCATTCATATTCATAACACTATGTTCCCTAATCCCTAAATACCGAATAGCTTCAACCGAACTCAGTAAAACCATTCGTTTCAAATGTTGAACATTTCTCTAACAACATGGCATTGAATGCTGTATTTCGTAATTTCGTTTAATTTACGCCTAAAACTCCCGAATGTTCAAATGTACGAACGCTGCCATTCGCATGAAAATGAATTGGCTCTATTAGTAAACTACCGAACACCACTTACTAGAGTCATTCGCATGGCGAATGACATTGCAAATGCAATGCATTGCTTTGCTTTTGCTTAGTTTTTCTTTTCAACGTGTATTTTATTGAGATTTTCAGTAGGGGGGTACAGAAGGGAAGAAGGAGGAAAAAAGGGGAACATACATTTCTCTAACAACATGGCATTGAATGCTGTAGTGTATTTCGTAATTTCGTTTAATTTACGCCTAAAACTCCCGAATGTTCAAATGTACGAACGCTGCCATTCGCATGAAAATGAATTGGCTCTATTAGTAAACTACCGAACACCACTTACTATAGTCATTCGCATGGCGAATGACATTGCAAATGCAATGCATTGCTTTGCTTTTGCTTAGTTTTTCTTTTCAACGTGTATTTTATTGAGATTTTCAGTAGGGGGGTACAGAAGGGAAGAAGGAGGAAAAAAGGGGAACATACATTTCTCTAACAACATGGCATTGAATGCTGTAGTGTATTTCGTAATTTCGTTTAATTTACGCCTAAAACTCCCGAATGTTCAAATGTACGAACGCTGCCATTCGCATGAAAATGAATTGGCTCTATTAGTAAACTACCGAACCCCACTTACTATAGTCATTCGCATGGCGAATGACATTGCAAATGCAATGCATTGCTTTGCTTTTGCTTAGTTTTTTTTTTCAACTTGTATTTTATCTAGATTTTCAGTAGGGGGGTACAGAAGGGAAGAAGGAGGAAAAAAGGGGAACATACATCAAATATATAATCCAGTACAGCATATACATCCAGTGTGATTGCGCAAGGAAACATATTCACAAAAACATAAGTTTACGGCTTTAGGTTCACAAGATCCTACCCTGTCAACTTTGTAATGGTTACAGATTATAGATTAGTTACACAACATGAGTGACTGACTACATATATATACCATGGAGGACACCATAGACATTTAGATGATCAGAGGATTATGTGGTTAGGTGGTGAGATGGGTGGACGAAGATTAGTAAAATTTTTGGAAGCGTTATGCGTTCAGGAAATAGAGACCGGTAACGGCCGGGGATGATATTCTGGTGTTTGCCGTCATCAACACTACGGCATATACTGAGTTAAGTTACTGAATTAAGCTCTACTAACTCTGTGTCGTTGGTTATATTATATTCTTTCAATATTGATTGTTAATGATTGTTAATAACCTGCATCAGTAATGCTTCATTGCTTAGCATAGGGATACCTACATCTTACTGTGTCAATAGGTCATCTAGTTCAACTATAGGGGTGTACTGTCTAGTGTCTAGGTTTTTTTTGGCTTCAGACATGAGTCATGCTTCCCTGACAGGTGGTACTGGCAACACAGTATCATTTTAGCAGAGAGTGGGAAAGTAGGAGCCAATTAAATGGGCTTTTACATACTGCCAGACAAAACTGTAAAAAATAAAAGTATCAACTTCAATGCAAAATCTATCCAGATTTTCTATAGGCCAGCCATTCAGCCATTTTGGAGCTCAGCCAGCCCACTACCCTGTGTCAGCCATTTTAGTCATTTTTATTGGGACCTTGCCAGAAGTGGTCATGTCCTCCTCCAGCTCCTCTAGTGATTCAGCTATGGATATAGTGGAGGGGGGCATTGGCCCTTCTGGCCAAGATCAAGGAGAAGCAAGTGGGAGAAGCAAGAAGAAGCAGAGAGAGCCAAGGATTTTAAAAGTAGCATGTCCTGGGAGGAAGAGTAAATATGCTCACAGCTTTGGTGCAGAGGAGAATAAAGTACTGGTAAACAAGCTTTGCCAGTACTACCAATGTATATTTGGGGGAGCAGCCAAAAATACTTCTAGAGCAAGAAAAAACAAAATGTGGAGGAAGATTGCGGCATCGGTGAACACTGTTGGAGGGAACAACCGCACCCAGGAGGTGGTGAAGAAACGGTAAGTGCACTTATATTCCTAAAAATAATTTTCTTTATGCCATGTTTTTTAAAACTTTTTTTTTCCTCCATGTGCTTTTGCTACACCCCCACCCCCACCAGTGGCAGCTATGCTTTTAAGTCTTTTAAAAGTGAGGGTTGGGTCACTTAAGCACATAGAGGGAAAAAAACATGAAAATGTTAGTACTCAGTCAGTGCAGGGATAATGGGAATGGTAGTACTTAGTCAGTGCAGGGATAATGGGAATGGTAGTACTTAAGTCAGTGCAGGGATAATGAGAATGACAGCACACAAAGTACTACCATTCTCATTATCCCTGCACTGACAGTCAGACTCAGCATACATCAAACATAAACCCTTCCAAAAATCAGCCAAATCCCCCCAGTGGATCAAAAGTTAGCTGGAAGTCCTTTATGACCGACCGCAAGCACAATTTCCTGCCCAAAACAGTTCCATAGATTTGGGCTGTGCGGTCGGTCAATTTCATGCGAAAAAACGACTAAGTCCCATTTCGAACGGGACTTAGTCTCTGGAGCTGCAAGTTCCGTATGGGAGAAGGTAAGGGTCAGCGGTGTTCGGCAGAATGTGTAGCCGATTTTAGTTCCACAGAATCTTTAGCATACACCGCTGACCGCATTTGAGGAAACCAAGATGGCCGCCGCCACGTGCAATTAACCTGCAGTAACCTCACAGCCTGGGAGGTAAATTGCCTGCACACTTTAACTTCTGGGTGGTCTGCCTGTGTGGTACTTGGTTCAGTAAGCCCTATTTACTGAACCAAGTGGGAGAAAGCCAGGGGCAAGTTATTTTACAGGTCTGGGGACATAGTCTTAAAGGGACATTGTTCAGCAAAGTCACAATATGTCCCCCAGACGGTTCTTAAAGGGCCATACACACCCAATAAAAGTCCATAAGTTTTCAGGGGCACAATCTTCCAGGGGCCATAGTCATGAGGAAGGAGGCTGGCAAATAGGCTTCTACACAATCCAGGGAAGCAGGGCAATTTATCATTTAAAGGGCCAGTTACAAATAGCAATTTGTAACAGTATGACTTAGTGCAGGGATAATGAGAATGACAGCACACAAAGTACTAACATTCTCATTATCCCTGCACTGACTGAGTACTACCATCGTCAATATCCCTGCACTGACTGAGTACTACCATCCTCATTATCCCTGCACTGACAGTCAGTGCAGGAATAAATGAGAATGACAGAACGCAGTCAGTGCAGGGATAATGAGAATGACAGCACACAAAGTACTACCATTCTCATTATCTGACTGTCAGTGCAGGGATAATGAAAATGGTAGTACTCACTCAGTCAGTGCAGGGATAATGGGAATGGTAGTACTTAGTCAGTGCAGGGATAATGAGAATTACAGCACACAAAGTACTACCATTCTCATTATCCCTGCACTGACTGCGTTCTGTCATTCTCATTTATTCCTGCACTGACTGTCAGTGCAGGGATAATGAGGATGGTAGTACTCAGTCAGTGCAGGGATAATGAGGATGGTAGTACTCAGTCAGTGCAGGGATAATGAGAATGGTAGTACTCAGTCAGTGTAGGGATAATGAGAATGGTAGTACTCAGTCAGTGTAGGGATAATGAGAATGGTAGTACTTTGTGTGCTGCCATTCTCATTATCCCTGCACTGACTAAGTACTACCATTCCCATTATCCCTGCACTGACTGAGTACTACCATTTTCATTATCCATGCACTGACTGTCAGTGCAGGGATAATGAGAATGATAGTACTTTGTGTTCCTTCATTCTCATTATCCATGCACTGACTGTCAGTGCAGGGATAATGAGAATGGTAGTACTTTGTGTGCTGTCATTCTCATTATCCCTGCACTGACTTAAGTACTACCATTCTCATTATCCCTGCACTGACTGCGTTCTGTCATTCTCATTTATTCCTGCACTGACTGTCAGTGCAGGGATAATGAGGATGGTAGTACTTAGTCAGTGCAGGGATAATGAGGATGGTAGTACTTAGTCAGTGCAGGGATAATGAGAATGGTAGTACTGACAGTCAGTGCAGGGATAATGAAAATGGTAGTACTCACTCAGTCAGTGCAGGGATAATGGGAATGGTAGTACTTAGTCAGTGCAGGGATAATGGGAATGGTAGTACTTAAGTCAGTGCAGGGATAATGAGAATGACAGCACACAAAGTACTACCATTCTCATTATCCCTGCACTGACAGTCAGACTCAGCATACATCAAACATAAACACTTCCAAAAATCAGCCAAATCCCCCCAGTGGATCAAAAGTTAGCTGGAAGTCCTTTATGACCGACCGCAAGCACAATTTCCTGCCCAAAACAGTTCCATAGATTTGGGCTGTGCGGTCGGTCAATTTCATGCGAAAAAACGACTAAGTCCCATTTCGAACGGGACTTAGTCTCTGGAGCTGCAAGTTCAGTATGGGAGAAGGTAAGGGTCAGCGGTGTTCGGCAAAATGTGTAGCCGATTTCAGTTCCACAGAATCTTTAGCATACACCGCTGACCGCATTCGAGGAAACCAAGATGGCCGCCGCCACGTGCAATTAACCTGCAGTAACCTCACAGCCTGGGAGGTAAATTGCCTGCACACTTTAGCTTCTGGGTGGTCTGCCTGTGTAATACTTGGTTCAGTAAGCCATATTTACTGAACCAAGTGGGGGAAAGCCAGGGGCAAGTTATTTTACAGGTCTGGGGACATAGTCTTAAAGGGACATTGTTCAGCAAAGTCACAATATGTCCCCCAGACGGTTCTTAAAGGGCCATACACACCCAATAAAAGTCCATAAGTTTTCAGGGGCACAATCTTCCAGGGGCCATAGTCATGAGGAAGGAGGCTGGCAAATAGGCTTCTACACAATCCAGGGAAGCAGGGCAATTTATCATTTAAAGGGCCAGTTACAAATAGCAATTTGTAACAGTATGACTTAGTGCAGGGATAATGAGAATGACAGCACACAAAGTACTAACATTCTCATTATCCCTGCACTGACAGTCAGTGCAGGGATAATGAAAATGGTAGTACTCACTCAGTCAGTGCAGGGATAATGGGAATGGTAGTACTTAGTCAGTGCAGGGATAATGAGAATTACAGCACACAAAGTACTACCATTCTCATTATCCCTGCACTGACTGCGTTCTGTCATTCTCATTTATTCCTGCACTGACTGTCAGTGCAGGGATAATGAGGATGGTAGTACTCAGTCAGTGCAGGGATAATGAGGATGGTAGTACTCAGTCAGTGCAGGGATAATGAGAATGGTAGTACTCAGTCAGTGTAGGGATAATGAGAATGGTAGTACTCAGTCAGTGTAGGGATAATGAGAATGGTAGTACTTTGTGTGCTGCCATTCTCATTATCCCTGCACTGACTAAGTACTACCATTCCCATTATCCCTGCACTGACTGCGTTCTGTCATTCTCATTTATTCCTGCACTGACTGTCAGTGCAGGGATAATGAGGATGGTAGTACTTAGTCAGTGCAGGGATAATGAGGATGGTAGTACTGACAGTCAGTGCAGGGATAATGAAAATGGTAGTACTCACTCAGTCAGTGCAGGGATAATGGGAATGGTAGTACTTAGTCAGTGCAGGGATAATGGGAATGGTAGTACTTAGTCAGTGCAGGGATAATGGGAATGGTAGTACTTAGTCAGTGCAGGGATAATGAGAATTGCAGCACACAAAGTACTAACATTCTCATTATCCCTGCACTGACTAAGTACTACCATTATCATTATCCCTGCACTGACCAAGTACTACCATTCTCATTATCCCTGCACTGACAGTCAGTGCATGGATAATGAAAATGGTAGTACTCAGTCAGTGCAGGGATAATGAGAATGACAGCACACAAAGTACTACCATTCAGATATAGCAATCGGATGGGTGTACTGTGCATGCGCGCGACACATCCATCAGACATCCACAAGAGGTGGAGTTAACCCCTAAAGATAATTATTGCAGTTGCAATAATTGGGACACTGAACCCAGACCACTTCAATGTGCAGAATTGTTCTGGGTGCCTATAGTATCCCTTTAAACATGTCGGTATACATATATATAGAAACATATTAAAGTAATTAATCAATCACACATGTCATTGCAGTTACTACGACATCAGGCGGATGGTGAAGAGGAAGGTGAAGGCAGCAGCCGCCTCCAGGAAGACAGGAGGTGGTTCACAAGACAAAGAACCGAACCTGCTGCCCTATGAAGAGGAGCTCCTGCAGTTCCTGGGAAGAGACAACATCCTTGGGATTGAGGGGACAACTGGCACTGAAACATCTGAAGGTATGTTGTTAAAGGACCACTATAGTGCCAATAAAAGAAACTCGTTTTCCTGGCACTATAGGGTAATTAGGTCCCCCCCACTCTCGTGGTGCCCTTCCCACTTCAGCCACTTACCTTTCTCCAGCACCGGGCTCCCTCGGCGCTGGGGAACACTCCTCTCTCTGCCGACGTCAGCTCCGAATGCGCAGCAAGAGCCGTGCACGCATTCAAACCGCCCACAGGAAAGCATTACTCAATGCTATCCTATGGACTTCCAGCATCTTCTCACTGTAATTTTCACAGTGAGAATCGCAGAAACGCCTCTAGTGGCTGTCAGTGAGACAGGCACTAGAGGCTGGATTAACCCTCAGTGAAACAGCAGTTTCTCTAGAACTGCTATGTTTTCAGCTGCAGGCTTTAAACTAGAGGGACCTGGCATCCAGACCACTTCATTGAGCTGAAGTGGTCTGGGTGCCTATAGTGCTCCTTTAAATTCATATTTGTCAGTCAAAATGTACATATATCAGTTTTCTTGTGTTAACCCTCCAATTTGTGTTTTCTATGCCATCAGTGCAAGCCCCTCAATCCCCTGAAGAGGCACCAGGAACTGCAGGAGATGTGGTCTCCATGGAGAGCAGGGCAGCAGGTTCACCTCCTGTCTCCCTGGAAATGCGCCTGGCTTCACTTTCCTCTGGTAAGTATTTGCATAGCATTGTAAGATGAATGTTATATATGTGTGTGTGTGTGCGTGCATTTAAACATACACACACACGTATGATTTTACTGTATATGAAGTTAATTTATCACATACATGTATTTCAGACCATCCGCAACTTGTCGATGTTCCTTCACCACGTATGAGTGTGGTTTCCCTCCAACAGCCGGCCACTGGTGTCCAGGAACAGGGATCCACTGCTGAGCGTAAGTAAAAAATGCTTTAACTGTACACATTTTCTTTACATGCATACTAGTTTATGTAACAATCAGGGCCGGGTCGACCGCTAGGCAAACTAGCCGTCTACCTAGGGCGCACTGGCCAGGGGGCTCAATGTCTGGGTGACCAGCAGGGGTGGGGGGGCGCACATCGCTCCTCTCCTTCTGTTAACTTTATGTACTGTGGCTGAGTGTACCACGTGGATGATCTTCTGTACCATCTACTTGGCCTCTCAACGCATTTCTTTGTGCCCACCTCCCTTTCCTTCTAATCTCACTACATGTATCGTGTCCGAGTGTCCCCAGGTAGAGAATCTCCTGTTTCTTTTGCATGACAGGAAGCTGATTGTTGCACTCAACTTCCTGTCATGCAGAAGAAACAGGAGATTCTCTACCTGGGGACGCTCGGACACGATACATGTAGTGAGATTCGAAGGAAAGGGAGGTGGGCACAAAGAAATGCGTTGAGAGGCCACAAATAGACTGAAAAAGGGCTAGGGGGGACAAAGATGCATAACTATACATAGACATAATATTAAATTAATAGCATGACTGCATATATCTTATTTCCAAGTTTAAATAATATTGTTGTACAGATAATAGTAAGCATTGCAACATATGACACATGCTAACAATGTTCTTTCTCTGTTTTCCCTTATAGGTTCTGATGGTACTCTCCCCCTGCAAGAGGAGGGTACCATTACCCTAACAGCAGTGGATCCTGATTCAGAGACATCAGTGGCCGAAGAACAGTTGCCGCAACTTCCTCCAACGATGGCTGCGCTGTATGCGACGAGCCCGGCTCGTCAAGCTGAACCGGACACGTCCATACAGCAGGATAGGGAATATCTGCGAGAACTTTTGCAGAATGTGGTAACCGAGGTACGCTCCATGTCAAGCATTTTGAATGAGGGCGTTAGGCAATTTACATCAGCAATGGTTTGCTTGCAGCAAAATGGTCAGCGCTTCATGGAAATGAGGGAGGAAGAGTGCATTTTAATGCGCGCGCAAGCTGCCCATAATTTGGGCATAACCCTTGCTGATGTAGATAGCCTAGTTCGTGAACAACGTGCGCAGGGTCTTCCCAGAAGGGATGATGATGATGAATAGATATCTGCGGGAATAATGCACTCAGATGTTTATTTCTCATTATCATCCACAATGTGAACACAACTGACGCTGTTCATTATAGGTTGTTATATTCTCAATTTTCTCCTGGTTTTCCCTATCCTTCCCCTGAATATACATTGGTTATTCTCCTCTGCACTATATCCTCCCAGGACTGCTCCTAACAACCTGGGCTTTCTCTGCTTCGTTGCTTCTCCCACTTGCTTTTCTAATAAAAAAAAATATTAGATTACAACTTCTGACTCCTCTTTTCTTTAATGGTGTGTGTGTGTGGGTGTATATATATATATATATATATATATATATATATACATATACATATACATATACATTACATATACACACACACAAACAAACTTGAACGAAAAATATACCGTATTTATCGGCATATAACACGCACTTTTTCTCCCTGAATATAGGTGGGAAATGATGTGTGCGTGTTATACGCCGATATACCATATTTACTTACCTGTCTTGAAGCGCGGGCCGGTGTTCAGCGCGCAACGCGGTACTGGAACTTCAATTTCAGGTTCCAGTTTCCGGCGGGACTTAAAGGAAGTGTGCACATTACAATACATACAATAAACAATACACAAGATCCAGCGCACTCTCCTATCCACTAAACAGGAACTTCAATGTTGACAGATTTTATTAGTTTGTAAAAGTTTTTTTTAAAAACACCTAATCTAGGCAAATAAAAATAATGGTGGTTTAGTTACATTATATGATCATACATTGCATAAGCCTGCCACAACGTCAATGTACCCCATCTTTGGCAGGTCCTACTCTAACAGTCTAATGTCTGCTCTAATGAGATTAACAAACTAACTTGGGAAAAAATTCCATCTGAGACTCCCTGCAGTACAAGGCTAAATAGGGACATGAGATGAGGCACCTGTAACAGGGAGGGGTGCAAAACCAAGGAGTTGGCTAGACTCCCAAATATATATATATATATATATGAAACATGGGGGACGGTTGCACTCACCTGAACATGCTTAAATGGAGTGCTGCTGGGGGCCATATTATACAATAAACAATACACAAGATCCAGCGCACTCTCCTATCTACTAAACAGCAACTTCAATGTTGACAGATTTTATTAGTTTTTAAAAGTTTTTTTAAAAACACCTAATCTAGGCAAATAAAAATAATGGGGATTTAGTTACATTATATGATCATACATTGCATAAGCCTGCCACAACGTCAATGTACCCAATCTTTGGCAGGTCCTACTCTCACAGTCTAATGTCTGCTCTTATGAGATTAACCCATAGATATAAAATATTAATTGGGCCACAAATATCAATGTAAAAAATGTAATCATTGCCTCATCTCAAATTCCCAAGTCAGATCTTTCTCATCCCCCCTCCCCCTATCCAATACACTGCTGGCCCCCCTCCCCCTAATATACTGCTGTCACCCCCCTGCTCTAATATACTGCTGACCCCCCTCCCCTAATACATTGCTGACCCCCTTGTTCCCCTCCCCAATACATTACTGCCCCCCAATATATTACTGCCCTCCCTCCCCAATACATTACTGCCCCCTCCCCAATACATTACTGCACCCTCCCCAATACATTACTGCCCCTCCCCAAATACATAACTGCACCCTCCCCAATACATTACTGCCCCCTCCCCAATACATTACTGCCCCCCTCCCCAAATACATTACTGCCCCTCACCAAATACATTACTGCCCTCCCCAATACATTACTGCCCCCCCTCCCAAAATACATTACTCCCCTCCCCAATACATTACTGCCCCCTTCCCCAAATACATTACTGCCCTCCCTCCCCAATACATTACTGCCCCCTCCCCAATACATTACTGCCCCCTTCCCCAAATACATTACTGCCCCCCCTCCCCAATACATTACTGCCCCCTCCCCAATACATTACTCCCCTCCCCAATACATTACTGCCCCTCCCCAAATACATAACTGCACCCTCCCCAATACATTACTGCCCCCCTCCCCAAATACATTACTCCCCTCCCCAATACATTACTGCACCCTCCCCAATACATTACTGCCCCTCCCCAAATACATAACTGCACCCTCCCCAATACATTACTGCCCCCTTCCCCAAATACATTACTGCCCCCCCTCCCCAATACATTACTGCCCCCTCCCCAATACATTACTGCCCCCCTCCCCAAATACATTACTCCCCTCCCCAATACATTACTGCCCCCCTCCCCAAATACATTACTCCCCTCCCCAATACATTACTGCCCCCTTCCCCAAATACATTACTGCCCCCCCTCCCCAATACATTACTGCCCCCTCCCCAATACATTACTGCCCCCTCCCCAATACATTACTGCCCCCCTCCCCAAATACATTACTCCCCTCCCCAATACATTACTGCCCCCTTCCCCAAATACATTACTGCCCCCCCTCCCCAATACATTACTGCCCCCTCCCCAATACATTACTGCCCCCCTCCCCAAATACATTACTCCCCTCCCCAATACATTACTGCCCCCCTCCCCAAATACATTACTCCCCTCCCCAATACATTACTGCCCCCTTCCCCAAATACATTACTGCCCCCCCTCCCCAATACATTACTGCCCCCTCCCCAATACATTACTGCCCCCTCCCCAATACATTACTGCCCCCCTCCCCAAATACATTACTCCCCTCCCCAATACATTACTGCCCCCTTCCCCAAATACATTACTGCCCCCCCTCCCCAATACATTACTGCCCCCTCCCCAATACATTACTGCCCCCCTCCCCAAATACATTACTCCCCTCCCCAATACATTACTGCCCCCCTCCCCAAATACATTACTCCCCTCCCCAATACATTACTGCCCCCTTCCCCAAATACATTACTGCCCCCCCTCCCCAATACATTACTGCCCCCTCCCCAATACATTACTGCCCCCTCCCCAATACATTACTGCCCCCCTCCCCAAATACATTACTCCCCTCCCCAATACATTACTGCCCCCTTCCCCAAATACATTACTGCCCCCCCTCCCCAATACATTACTGCCCCCTCCCCAATACATTACTGCCCCCCTCCCCAAATACATTACTCCCCTCCCCAATACATTACTGCCCCCCTCCCCAAATACATTACTCCCCTCCCCAATACATTACTGCCCCCTTCCCCAAATACATTACTGCCCCCCCTCCCCAATACATTACTGCCCCCTCCCCAATACATTACTGCCCCCTCCCCAATACATTACTGCCCCCCTCCCCAAATACATTACTCCCCTCCCCAATACATTACTGCCCCCTTCCCCAAATACATTACTGCCCCCCCTCCCCAATACATTACTGCCCCCTCCCCAATACATTACTGCCCCCCTCCCCAAATACATTACTCCCCTCCCCAATACATTACTGCCCCCCTCCCCAAATACATTACTCCCCTCCCCAATACATTACTGCCCCCTTCCCCAAATACATTACTGCCCCCCCTCCCCAATACATTACTGCCCCCTCCCCAATACATTACTGCCCCCTCCCCAATACATTACTGCCCCCCTCCCCAAATACATTACTCCCCTCCCCAATACATTACTGCCCCCTTCCCCAAATACATTACTGCCCCCCCTCCCCAATACATTACTGCCCCCTCCCCAATACATTACTGCCCCCCTCCCCAAATACATTACTCCCCTCCCCAATACATTACTGCCCCCCTCCCCAAATACATTACTCCCCTCCCCAATACATTACTGCCCCCTTCCCCAAATACATTACTGCCCCCCCTCCCCAATACATTACTGCCCCCTCCCCAATACATTACTGCCCCCTCCCCAATACATTACTGCCCCCCTCCCCAAATACATTACTCCCCTCCCCAATACATTACTGCCCCCTTCCCCAAATACATTACTGCCCCCCCTCCCCAATACATTACTGCCCCCTCCCCAATACATTACTGCCCCCCTCCCCAAATACATTACTCCCCTCCCCAATACATTACTGCCCCCCTCCCCAAATACATTACTCCCCTCCCCAATACATTACTGCCCCCTTCCCCAAATACATTACTGCCCCCCCTCCCCAATACATTACTGCCCCCTCCCCAATACATTACTGCCCCCTCCCCAATACATTACTGCCCCCCTCCCCAAATACATTACTCCCCTCCCCAATACATTACTGCCCCCTTCCCCAAATACATTACTGCCCCCCCTCCCCAATACATAACTGCACCCTCCCCAATACATTACTGCCCCCCTCCCCAAATACATTACTCCCCTCCCCAATACATTACTGCCCCCTTCCCCAAATACATTACTGCCCCCCTCCCCAATACATTACTGTCCCCTCCACAATACATTACTGCCCCCCTCCCCAAAAACGTTGCTCCTAGCGCTCACCAAAGGACCATCAACACCGTAGACACCATGAGTACCGCTGACTTCATGAACCGCCGCTGCTGGGCTGGAATCACTCTGTCTGCTATCCACCCTGGACTTATGACCAGGTTCTAGTGGGTGAACCTCTTCCTTCTGTAGAGGGAAGCAGGATCAGGAACAAGAGCTCAGTAGCTAAGGGAGTACGCAGAGCATGCTGGGCTCGCATAGAGCAGTGGCTGGCAGGAGGGAGAACGTGGAGGGAGTCTGCTGGGCTCCTCTTTGCTGCCCCAACTACAGGCTACAGTTAAGAGGCAAGGAGGGGGAAATACTTTTTTTTTTTTAATTATACAAATTCTACATTAAAAAAAATAATCCCAGCAGCATTTGTCACACATCCAACACACACACACACACACACACACACACATCAAACAGACAAACAGCATCCACTACACAACAACACACATCATCCACTACACAACCACACACATCATCCACTACACAACCATACACATCATCCACTAAACAACCATACACATCATCCACTACACAACCATACACATCATCCACTACACAACCACACACATCATCCACTACACAACCATACACATCATCCACTACACAACCACACACATCATCCACTACACAACCATACACATCATCCACTACACAACCACACACATCATCCACTACACAACCACACACATCATCCACTACACAACCACACACACATCATCCACTACACAACCATACACATCATCCACTACACAACCATACACATCATCCACTACACAACCATATAACTAGAAAGAAATTTGAGAAACCCTAAGCTCAATTACAGTCAAAGTGTAGAGCAGGGTACCCCAATTTAGGCAGATTAAATTTAAGAAAGGCAATCTGCTCCATGAGATGAGGTGACATTTGTGAGCGCTGTGGATTCAGTATATTACCGGTTACCGAAAACACACGCTCACTTGGGACAGTGGTTGGCGGACATGAAAGCAGCTCCTGCGCAACCAATGAGAGTGCAGGCCACACACTCTTCTTCTCATCCCAATAGCTAAGAGGGTCGACATTATGGGGCAAAGGAGGTTCAGAGAGGTACGCTCTGACCATTTCTGAGGCAGTGCTCTCCTGTCTGCTGCTAGCACTCTCAGTGGGTCCAACTATATCCTCAAGCAACTCTTCCCAAAATGCAGCTGCTCCACTCAGTTGTGTGGTGGTGGTGGTAGTGCCACTGCTTCTGCAAGAAGTGGCCGACATCTCAGCCTCCTGCTGAACTACTCCCTCATACAGCATTCCCCTCTTTTGCTGCCAGTCACACACCCTCTGGATCAGTTTCTCCCTCCAATTTGTTAAGTTATTGGATCTGAGTGCAAGCTTTCCCTTAATCCTTGGATCACACAGGCAAGCTAGCATCAGTTCAGGAGAATTATCCAATCGCTCACGTAGGCGAACTTTAAGCTGATCCTTCAGCCTCCTGACCAGAGTTACTACATCAGGATGTAAAGGATCACCTTGAACAACCTCTTGGCGTTCAAGGAAGACACCCATCTTGCTCCCTAGATGGGTGAAAACAGGGATTACCTGTCCCAGATTGGCAGTGTTCAAGCTTAAATTTTCAGTGGCATCCCTGAAGGGTTTCAGGACTGCCACTAGCTGAGCAATCACTGTCCAATCGTCTCTACCTAGTGGAGAACCAATACCAATGTACTGGTCTGATGACAGACTATGAATTGCCCTCTGCTGCTCTAAAATCCTCTCCAGCATCTCTACAGTAGAGTTCCACCGTGTACTGACATCTTGTCGTAGACAGTGTGTGGGAAGACCTGCCTTCTCTTGTTCCTGCCTCAACAGTTGGCTAGCCTTCACACTGCGGTGGAAGTGCCCAGCAATCCTCCTGCACCTTTCAATCACACTGGAAACTCTGTTATTACCTTCTGGGATTGCTGACTTTACTACTAGATGGATAATGTGCGCTGCACAGCGCACACCAACAAGGTTGCCATCACGCAGAGCTTTCACCATATTTGTAGCTCCATCAGTAACCACAAAGCCCACTTCTACATTGGTGCCTGCCTCCGCTCCAACCCAAAGAGACACCATCCTCCTTACTGCCTGCAGAATGTTATCTGAAGTGTGTTTTTCATCCATCACTTCAGCATGGAGAAGGAAAGAGCGATAGCCCAGCTGATCAGATACACCTCCCTTTCTGCTAGACACTGCTGCTGAAGTTGCAGCAGCAGCTTCCTGAGACACACCAGGCTCCCACCAGTGTGCTGTCAGGGAAAGGAAGGCATGCTGGCCACTTGGTGCACTCCACAAATCTGTGGTAAAATGCACAGACTGACCAGCAGCCTTCGAAAGCTCCCTTTTAACTACTCCAACACAGGACCGGTAAAGTGAAGGGACTATCCTCCTGCTGAAAGTGGAGCGTGAGGGAAGATGATATTGTGGAGCCACAGCCTCCATCAACTGTTTGAAAGGCTGCCCTTCTATCATAGAAAATGAAGCACCCCCAACAGCAATTAACTGGCCAATAAGTCGCGTAATTTTATTGGCCTGCTGTTTAGACATAGCCCTGGAGTGGAATCCCCCAAATTGTTCCAGGGTGGGCTGGACGCATTGTGATGCTCCAACCAGTCTTGGTTGTTGGCTGGCAGCACCAGTAGCTCTTGGCTCTGCAACACCTCCCATGTCACTCCTAGCTGCCATGGTACTGGACACTGTAATAGTAGAAGCTATGCTGCCTGCCCTAGTACTTTCTGCCTCTTCCCTCAATAACACAGCCTTGTGATGGCTGCGAAGGTGATGGTTCATCCCTGCACTGGTGAGATGACCCAACACTCTCCCCCTGCTAACTTCCTTCCCACAAAGTTTGCACTTTGCAAAGCGCCCATCTCCAACACTTTCAAAGTGATCCCAAACTTTGCTGCGGCGCAAAACATTGGCACTTGCCCTTCGGGATTCTGCTGCTAATGGTGGTGTAATAATTGGTGGTGGGGGTGGTGGTGGTGGTGGTGGTGGTGGTGGTGGTGGTGGTGGTGGTGGTGGTGGTGGTCTGCTAATGGTTGAAGTAGCAGGTGCTACTATTGGAGAAAGTGGAGAGGAAGGGGAAAAATGTGCACTTGTAGCAGGAGAAAAGGTTGGACTGCTCCCTGAAGAATTCTGACTTTCCTCTACTATCTCATCCTCATTCTCAGGCTCATAGTCAAGCTCTTCATCAGCCAGACTAAATGCAATTCCTGCAAGGTTGGGGGTAAGACTGATATCACCTCCAGGAATAATAGGACTAGGAGCACTGGGTAGCATTGGCAATGGCAACAACTCCTGTGCTGAGGTGCCGCTGTCAGTGGTAGAAGCAGGCGCAGCACTGGTGGTGGTGGAAGTGGTGGTCTTGAGAGGGGGATTAGGAAACAGCCTCCGTGTACAAGAAGGACGCTTCTTAGCAGCACGACTCACAGGCCTGCTTGTGGTATTGGAAGATGCTTGGGGAAAAACACGCTTCCTCTTACTTATTGGGCTACTCCTACTACCAGTTGTGTTTTTAGTATTAGTAGCCATAGTGCTCACCCTTAAAAGCCCTGCTGGTTTCCCTTTGCCATAGAAAAGACTTGCAATTCTGGGCCTTGCTGCACTGCTGCCTGCTATTGGTGCCACTGCCTTTCCTTGACCAGACTTTGGCCTCCTAGGTGGTGAGTCTGACATAGCAGCACTCCTTGACCGCTTAGGCTGACGCATAGGCTGCGTACTCAAACTACCACTACTTGTGGTGGTGGCGGTGGTATTGGTGGTGGTGGTGGCTGACTGACCCTCCCTCACTTTACTAGTGGATGAACGTTTAAGAGGATCCATTTAGAATTTTAAAATAGTAAGAAAAGAAAAGAAAAGAAGTTGAAGAAAAGAAAAGAAAGAGATAATGTAATGTATGTACTATGTGGTGTTTTTAAAATAACGTTTATATTTTTATTAAAAAGGATTATTTGAAGTTTGGTGCTATGCTAATATACAGATCAACACAGATAAAAAAAAAAAAAATAGAGACACTAGTACTGAGGCAGATTTCTTCACTCTAGTGCTTTCTGAGGAACTATACAAAACTGCACTGTCTGCCAACAACAAGTGCTCCCTGCTCGACTACTGCAAAAAACAGCGTATGAAAAAATTTACTAATATTAGAAAAATAAAATAATAAAAGGTTTACTACAGCTACCTTGAAGCTTAGGTTAGGACAGTCACACAGTCAATCAGAAACTAAAATGAACCAAATAAAAACAGCAACCAGTTAGCTTCACTGATTGCTGTTAAACAAACACACTAACTGAACTAATAAAAATCAGTTAATGAAAAAAGGAATTTCTTCACAACAGCAGTCAGAACAGTTAACTTCACTGCTGATGCTGATGTGAGCACAAAAAGAAAATGACACTAAAAGTGTGAAAAATGTAAAACAAAAATAGACTGTTTGATTGACTAGTGTGTTTTCTGTTCTAACAAAGCACAAAGAGACTGTACTACAACAAATATATAGTCTAAACTGAAGATAATTCTATCAACTTAATAAAATGTTTTAATTAAAACTGAAGCTAATTCTATTAACTGAATAAAAAAATATTACTTAACTTTTATACTGACTGCCTGCAAAATGACGCAGCACCTCTGTAAAATCAATTTAACAAAAATCCACTTTGCTGCTAAAAATAATTAACAGATAAACTAGATTTCTTTTCTTCTAGGCTAACAAGCTAGTCTACCCCTAGGGCAGAAGCCCTCAGGCCCACTACGCTAAAGTACTGGACTGATTCTACCTTTACTCTAAATCTAAATCAATTTAAGCTAATTAATTTTGATTAAATAAAAATAAACAGATTTAAAAAGATTTAAAAAGTAATACCTGGTTGCTGTAGGCAGTAAGCAAGCGGGGGGGAAGGCAGGCACTGGCAGTGCCAGCCAGGCACCGTGTGGCACACTGACAGCAGCACAGCTCTCAAAAAGCACTAAAATAAAATAAAAAATTCTCAGCAATAGACTCAAATTCAACAAGTGAGAACTGGTAGGCACACCAAGACTCACTCACAGAAAATCTCTAAGACAAGCAATGAGGCTAACACAGCACAGAAGCACAGTGTGTCAACAACAAAACTCAGTCAAAGAAGGGCATAGAAAGATCCACTGCCTGCTTTTATACTGCTGTTTAGTTATTTTTTAAATCCACGATAAAGCACTCACCATTGGATAAGCCCCTACAGCATCATGTCAAAGGAGTGAGCTGATTAGATAAATGAAAATCAGCTCACTCCCATACCCCTCCTTTTTGATTCATACAAGAAGGCATCCGAATGAACTAATACACGAATTGAGGCAAATCAGTTCATTCATTAGTTCATTAGTTCATTCGTTTTTCTACCATCCCCATGTAAAGCAATGAAAAAGCACGAATGGTTTGTGCGTTCGGTAGTTTGAATTCGGTAGTTTGAATTCGGTAGTTTGAATTCGGTAGTTTGAATTCGGTAGTATGCTCTCGTTCGGTAGTTTGCATTGCAATACATTACACAGAGGTGCTAAAATGTAAATTCACCCAGAGTATAATTCAAAAAGCCGAATGAACGAACAAACGAAAGATTTTCGGCAAACGGCTATTCGTTTGTTCGTTCTTTAGTTTGTATAGCCTTTCGTAATTCGGTATTCGGAAGAATGACCGAAAATGCATATTTTCGTACGAAAATCCATTCGTACGAATACGAATGCCCAAGTCTATTGTTCACTATTACTTTTGCCCAGAAGGTGGCAGTGTGAGTTAAGATCAGTTAGTGCTTACGTGTAAACATTTCATATTTTAACTTCTTATTGCAAAGCATATTGCCATCATTGAATGTCTGAGATATTCTTTTGGATCGAAAGTTGAAATAAAAAAATTGTTTAGTTTAGGAATAATTTATTTTCAACTACATTGTTTTTACGTTCTATTTTATATTCTATTGTCAGTGTGCCCTAATTCTTTTTTTCAGTTTAGTGAAATATCCTGAATATTTTGTATAACTAAATATGAGGGGGGTCCTTACTCTACAGCAAAGTTTCTTTGAAAGGAAAGCTGTTTGTTATTAAAAATAAAAGTTTACATGCATTATTGCCTCTTTGTGTATGATTTTTTTAAACATATACATACGTAAAAGTAAATGCCTATTTTCAATGCATATATTGGCACTGAGTTGAAGTGATCACGGTGCCTGAAGTCTGTAAGTGCAGTGGCATTTTACCCCCTCCTCCCCCTCCCCGCTGCTAAATGTGAAACTCGACCTTCAGCAGCACCATTGGGGCATCATTAAAGGAACACTAAAGGGTCAGGAACAGTGGCGTACTAAGGGGAGGTAGAGGGGGCAGTCCGCCCCGGGTGCCACTCACTAGCGGGGTGCCCCAAAGTGCATTTTCATGCCGCTTGCAGGAATCTCCACATCCGGCCACAGCATGTCCTCTGTTCTTGCGATCTGCGAGAGCGTTGCTTTCGCAGATCGCGAGATCAGAAGTCACGCTAGTGCTGTAGGTGGAGATTCCTGGGCCTCTCTTAACTGGGCAACCATACTGGGCCACGGGACCAAGAGGGAATGTAGGAATTTGATACAAAAACATGCTTACATTCAAACATACAAACACTGCTCAATGCTAAATACATTTAAAAAAAAAAATGTGTGGGTGTTTTTTACATCTTACTTTATAAGATCCGCCCCGGGTGCTAAATGCTCCAGGTGTTTACAGCAAAAAGCCTGTAGGAAATGATTATACTCACCAAATACAATAAGCTGTAGTTGTTCTGGTGACTACAGTGTCCCTTTAACCAGCCCAGAACAAGAGTTTTAGCTGACTAATGTGAATTCTGTGCATAATGGACCTCTGAGGTCAGCACACCCTGCCTGCTGTGGGGAGGGACGAGCACAGCAAGGGTTACTCTAACGAAAACAGTAATAGTCGGAAGCATAGCCTATCGTACATATACCATGCAGGTGATCAAGAGCTGACATTGTGACATCATGTGCCAACACAGGGCTTCTCAAAAATACACTCTGGGACAGCAGATATATGGTGGTTCCTACCTAAGATTGTTAGAGAACGATTTACCCCAGATCAAATGTAAACCAGGAGAAGCACAAAAGAGTTATCACCTTATATGTATTCATCACAAAATAGTACACAAAAAGGCCATATTATATGCAATTTGTTTCTAAAATTCCATTTTCAGTTCTAATAAGACTGCTTCCTTCAATATCTGTCACAGTGGGTGCTGCTGACATAACCAGTGGATATTTGAAACATGAGTTACATAGCCTGACATTACATCAGCCTAATATATTTAAAATGATCAAGTGTACCAGTTGCTTCGTGGGTAGGTCATAGTCTTGGGGAGAAAGTTAGTGCCTTGGGGATATGTACACAGCTGTCCTATGACCTCGAGTCTCCAGATAAAGAGACACCTTGCTGGCAGGGTTTAGTGCTGTCAACGAGATAAACAAAACAGCAGGTATGAGATTACAATAGTTTTGATATGCAGCTCAATCTTCAAAGATACAGTTGTTCATTGTAAAAATGTGCAAACCTTAAAAATGTGCACCTTTTGGCGTTGATGGGAACATAAATAAAACCCATATAATGAAAAAAGAAAAAAATGTAAACATATAATAATGGCATATGTCATTAAACATAACTAGTGCTAGCTTGAATTTATATACCCATTCCACGTACAACCATACATTTACCCATATCCTTCCACTTACTTAGCGGAAGGATATGTTAATTGCTCACTTTGCTCCATCCCCATTTCATTTTCCCACTCTCTCAACTCCATTTAAACTGAACCACCCTCCCCTCTTGACCAAAACCATTGATCAAAATGCCTTAAAATAAATGGTAGGGTTCAACTCCAACTTCGTGCCTCTCTTTAAAAATATGTTGTACGTAAAGGGACATTGTAGTCACCAGAACCACTACAGCTTAATGTAGTTGTTCTGGTGTCTGTAGTCTGTTCCTCCAGGATCTTCAATGTAATCTCTGCCTCTTCAGAGTAAAGATAGTGTTTACATTACTGCATAGCAACACCTCTAGTGGCAGTCACTCAGAGGGCCATTAGAGGTGCTTCCTATCTCAGTGCTACACAAGCTACATTGAGCGTCTCCACGCTCAGGGCCGGTGCAAGGATTTTTGCCGCCCTAGGCAAAAGTAAAATTTGTATGTGTAAGGGCTGCAAGGTGTGTTTCTGTGTATGTACGGGATGCAGTGTGTGCATCTGTAAGGGGTGCATTGAGTGTGTGTAAGGAATGCATTGTGTGTAAGGGTTGCATTGCTTGTCTGTGTGTGTAATGCATGTGTTTTTCTGTGTGCAAGGGGTGCATTGTGTGTGTGTGATGGATGTCAATCTCTCCCCCCTTCCTTGTCACTCTCTTGTCCCCCTCTCCCTCCCTTGTCACTCTCTTCTCGCCCCCTCCCTTGTCACTTTCTTCTCCCCTGCTTGTCCCTCTCTTCTCCCCCCTCCCTTGTCACTCTCTTCTCCCCTCCCCACTCTCATTCCCCCTTCCAACCCCATCAATTCCCCTCCCTGTCAATTTCTTCCCCCCACCCTGTCAATTTCTTTCCCCTCACTTTCAATTTATTCCCCCCACCCTCCCTTTCAATTTATTCCCACCCCCCTGTCCATTTATCCCCCCTCCCTGTCCATTTATCCCCCCTCCCTGTCCATTTATCCCCCCTCCCTGTCCATTTATTCCCCCCCTCCCTGTCCATTTATCCCCCTGTCCATTTATCCCCCCTCCCTGTCCATTTATTACCCCCTCCCTGTCCATTTATTCCCCCCCTCCCTGTCCATTTATCCCCCTCCCTGTCCATTTATCCCCCCTCCCTGTCCATTTATCCCCCTCCCTGTCCATTTATTCCCACCCCCCTCCCTGTCCATTTATCCCCCCTCCCTGTCCATTTATTCCCACCCCCTCCCTGTCCATTTATTCCCCCCCCTCCCTGTCCATTTATCCCCCCCCCTCCCTGTCCATTTATTCCCCCCTCCCTGTCCATTTATTCCCACCCCCTCCCTTTCAATTTATCTCCCCCCCTCCCCTACCTATGTTGTAGCGTGGCCGAGCTCTGTGTGGTCCGCGGGTACAGGGAGCTTTTGTTTCCTGTACCCAGCCGGACTAAAAGGAAGTGCACACTCAGTGTGCACTTCCTGTTAGTCCGGCCGGGTACAGGAGACAGATGCTCCATGTACCGGCGGACCATACAGCGCTCGGCCACGCTACATTGAGGGAGTGACAGGAGGGAGCACTGAGCACTTCCCTCCTGTCAGTCCCTCTCCTCATGCTGCGCCCTGGCGGTGCGCCCTCATGGACGCACCAGCCCGGGCAGAGCTGCAGCCGCCTGAGTCTCTCTGCAGAGGGTGTTTTTCCATGCTTGTGCTATAGCCTCCCAGTGTTTTCCTACTGGAAAGCATTGGATTGGCTGAGATCGTCGAGATTGATGATCTCAGCCATGGAAGCAGGCCCAGCCACAGCGAGACCGGTGCAGTGATGTAGAAAAGTTGAAAACTTTTTACTCCACAAAGAGGTGGGCCGATCACCTAAATATATATTCCAGCACTATAGCGTTAGGAATGCATGTTTGTATTCCCAACACTATAGTGTTCCTTTAAAGGACCACTCTAGGCACCCAGACCACTTCAGCTTAATGAAGTGGCCTGGGTGCCAGGTCCAGCTAGGGTTAACCCATTTTTTTTATAAACATAGCAGTTTCAGAGAAACTGCTATGTTTATAAATTGGTTAAGCCTTCCCCCAAATCCTCTAGTGGCTGTCTCATTGACAGCCGCTAGAGGCGCTTGCGTGATTCTCACTGTGAAAATCACAGTGAGAGCAGGCAAGTGTCCATAGGAAAGCATTGATAATGCTTTCTTATGCGACCGGCTGAATGCGCGCGCAGCTCTTGCCGCGCGTGTGCATTCAGCCGACGGGGCGGAACGGAGGAGGATCGGAGGCAGAGAGCTCCCCGCCCAGTGCTGGAAAAAGGTAAGTTTTACCCCTTTTCCCCTTTACAGAGCCGGGTGGGAGGGGGGCACCCTCAGGGCACTATAGTGCCAGGATAACGAGTATGTTTTCCTGGCACTAGAGTGGTCCTTTAAATTAGCCAGCATCTAGTCTATTACGTTTTTACTCCTGACCCAAAATTGTAATTTATAAGAGCTCACTGTGTGAAGCAAGACACATTCAAATCCACATACACCGCACCAACCATTCCACCAAAATTGACTTTGATCTCAGTAATCTGAAAAGTAAATATCATGAATTTTAACCAGCAGAAAATTTACACAGAAGTCGACTGCCACATTAGTATGTGCAAAGTGAATGCCAAGAACTGTTTATCTAATGTTAGACGAGTTGTAACACATATAGAACATGATTGTTTATATACCGTTAATGGTTTATGTAACATTTAAATATTAAAATAATGTTCAGCTCTGGTTGACTATTGCACCTAATCTTAGATTGCTATAACCTTACAAGGTCACACTCTAGAGCTGTTTAACGTGACATATACTTAATCATGGCCACATTGATTCCTTAACGGAATAGTAAAGGTGGATTTATCAACAATATTTATTTTATTACAGAGATAATTTAATGTTAAAACATTTATAAGATAAAACAATAAATTGGATTATTCTACTGTTTTTGGGTTTACTTACAATACAATACAGTACAGTACAGTTATTCAATAAACCAGATGTTTTGCACAGTTGACTGGTGAAATTAAAATGTTGTTAATTTACATATAAATATGGAGGAATTTGAGCTTATTCAATTACATATTATTTTGCAATTAACATAATTATAAAGGGGATGTTTAAAAGTAATAACTCTATGTCCCACTGTTTATTTTATTTAATATCCCCCACCTTTAGCCTTAGGTGGGAGGTGGAGACCACTGTTTATCATAATGCGCCCAATCGCAAGACATAGGTGGCGGTACAAGGGGAATGCAATGTCCCCCCAGTTAATTATTTTATTATGTGTCCACCGTGGGCCTTGGGGAACCTGTGCCAAGTCCAACTTTATTGTATTAGAGACTGAGCAGCAAGTCTTTAATACAATAAGTCGCTAGTGTTTTATTGTAACAGTGATCTCACTGTTTAGTAGACATGCCACTAATCACGGCAAGGCAGATATGTGCACGAGGGAGGATTTAACTTTCCTTATACTAATTTGTGGATCATATTGACCCCCACAGGGTGAGGGGGGCTGGAGATTTTAGTAAGTGGCAGGGAGCACAGTTCTCTGACACGTCTATTTTTAAATATTACATGAAGTGAACCACAAGTATTGTATTATAAAATGAACAAACAAAAAAACCCGAATTGCAGGTTGAAGTTTCATCCAAAAAGAAATTAGGTCTTTGTTTCATTCGTTTTAATTTGTATTTGTTCATTCATCTAGAGCTTAGCACACAGTTTGAAATGCTTTGCTTCAGACTATCAATAATTTAGGGGGTTTTAGTGTACCTTTTCTATTAGTGACAGTTGAGTAGTAAGAAATACGATATATCATGTTTGGCCATTTTAATTCTTGTGATAAGTTTGATTTAATACTTTTATTGTCCACACATGACCAGATATCAAATGTCCACATTCTTGTGGTCCCTGGTTACTTTGATCTCCATTATCTAAAACAACAAAGAAATGCGAGATTGTTTGAGATGTAAAATTGCTCCCTTACAAGTAAACTAATTCCTGGCAAACAATCATCTGTAAATTCAGAGTAATATTTCTTTCTTGTCCAACGATTTGAAGGAGATCTTAATGGAGAAGATTTGATGCAATGATAGTTCTGCAGTTAAATGCTTTGGGGAGAGTTTAAAAAGCCATAGGGGACTCAAGCCAAGCTATAAATACCTGTGGCATTTAGCATATATTTACATCACCATTTTTCTTGAGTGTCATGACATGCGCACAGTCGATTATTCGGCAGGTGCGCTGTTTACCCCAAAGCCCCAATAACTTACAGACACCGTATTTCTGTTGGAATATAAAAGTCCACAGCTTTATTTATTATTATAAACAAGGTAACAAATTGGGGTCATTGCCACATGGAGACAGGACGGGCTGGGAGAGAGCGGGAGGACCACAGGGGCGGCTCCCGGGGACGGCGGGGTCTCTCGCGTAGCCCTAGGCCGCATCGCAGCAGGGAGCAGCGCGGCGTCAGTGCCAGGCATGACAGGAGGCAGGCTGACGGGTGGAGGGGCAGAGAGAGGAGCAGGTCAACAAGCAGGCTTAGCAGGAGGAGATCGGTTTCAGGGGAACGGAGGTGGAGGCAGCGGCGCAGTGCGTCTGGGTCATCAGGCAGGAGCTCGCCAGGTCAGCGGCGCAGCGCTTACGGCCGGGAGGGCCAGGCAGGGAGGCGGGACATGGTGCGGAACTACAGGCAGGAGCATAAGGAGGTTGGGCGGGCATTGTGGCAATTACCAGGTAAGTGTCAGTTTAGTTAAAATGTCCCTTACTCATAAAATGGCTGCTTAATATACTCCTATTATCCAACCCCCATTTACCAATAACCACGCCCCTTTAACTGGTTACTCCCCTGCCTACTCCTGGCTCTGTCAAGGCCCACTCCCCTGACTGCGCTGTTCCATGGGCTTCATCAGAATCTTTCCTTTGTCATCATAAAGTGTGCGGTGTATAAAGATTTTTTGATTTTACATTTAAAAGTCCATATGGAAGCTAACGCCAGCAATGATATAAACAAAATAATTGAAAGAATGTTATTTAAGCCATTAGTCACTGAGCAAGGGATTTAACCCCTTAAGGACCAAACTTCTGGAATAAAAGGGAATCATGACATGTCATACATGTCATGTGTCCTTAAGGGGTTAAAGGGGCCTGTCACTTCTCTGGAAATTATATCATTGATTAAAAAAATGCTAACCACAAATAACTTTTAATAACCATTTTTTCGTATGATGCTGTTTCCTCTTACGTATATATAAAAGGATTTAGCCTGACTTCACAATCTAGTTCCAGCCAGGCACAGCCAGGCACGTCCAGGCACGTCCAGGCACAGCCAAAGCACAAATTGAAACTTTGCCATTTGGCCTCCAAATTCTAAGTAATAGTAATACAAATGGCTACCTCATGGTAAGCTAGAACAATACTTTTCTCTTTGAGACAGCAAACCTAAACTGCGTTCCCATAAACACTTATAAGACATAAACTTAAAGGAACACTCCAGGCACCCAGACCACTTCTGCCCATTGGAGTGGTCTGGGTGCCAACTCCCACTATCCTTAACCCTGCAACTGTAAATATTGCATATTTCATAAACTGTTTTCATAAACTGCAATATTTACCTTTCAGGGTTAACTCCTCCTCTAGTGGCTGTCTACTAGACAGCCACTAGGGGGCACTTCCTGGTTTATAGCACAGGTTTTCTGTGCTGTAGCGTCGCTGGACATCCTCACGCTATGTGAGGACCTCCAGCGTCGCTAAAATCCCCAAAAGAAAGCAGTGCAAGCATTGGGCTGACCCTAAACCAGCGCCGAGAGACATCGGCGCTGGTCTCAGGTAAGTCACTGAAGGGGTTCTAACCCTTTCAGCAACATGGGATGGGAGGTTGGAGGGAGCGGGGACCTGCAGTGCCAGGAAAACGATTTGTTTTCCTGGCACTGGAGTGTCCCTTTAAGCTGCATATATCAAATAGGAAAATGGAAATCTAATGAAGATTGGTCCTACACAGAAAAAGAGAAAACATGGCTAAGAGGTAAAGGGAATAAAAAGAAAATTGGATTTGGGAAAGTAGCTTGGCAGTCATTGTAGGTAGATGTGTATCTCTGCACCTCTAATACATGTCATCCTACTTCATTGAAAATAGTGGCCTGCAGTTCTCATCCAGCACTGCACGTGTTTCCCTTTGAATGAGAAGCCACCAGCAACCTATTTATAAAGCCATTTTAATCTTGAGCACCACATCAGAGCGCAATTGAGAAGGCGTTACATTTAACTTATTATGTATTTCTCTGGGAGCATCCTCGCTTTAATTATGCTTTCTCCCCCCCCCCCCCCTGCTCTCTCTCTCTATATATATAGTATATAAGCTATAGCAGGAGTTCCCAAACCAGTTCTCACGACCCACAAATAGTGCAGGTTTTGTCAGTATCTCCATAGGAATAAAAAAGTTAAATACATAAATCCTGGATTTTTGGTGGGCCATGAGGACTGGTTTGGGAACCACTTATATCACTTAGATACATACCTAACTATTTGGTGGATATTTAGTTCCACTGGTGTTTACGTTTTATATATTTTCCTACATTTATGGCAGTAAATGTTTTCTTGGAAGCATTTTGACTTTTGCTGAGTTTCCTATAGGGCCGCTATTGTGACGTAAAAATCACAAAGATATGGTCTTCTCTCACCGGTGTGTTGTATGTAATCTCTGATTCCGGTCTCATGGTGTCGGGCGCATGGAATTGTAGAGTAAGTAATTTTCTTCCAATTGTTTGGTAATTACAAATGTTATATATGGTGTGTATTTTTTTGTAGAAATTGTCTTGAGAAAGAACCATCAGGGGCCTGAAACATTGACAGCATTGATCATGGACGGAAATGTAAATATTTACAAGTCCCGTGAGTGGCCACGTGATTCAAGTTTGTGAAATATAAATATATATTTATTTAGGTGAGGCTGAAGGTGGTGGGGGGAAGTGAGGCTGGGGGTGGTGAGGCTGGGGGTGGTGAGGCTGAGGGTGGTGATGCTGAGGGTGGTGAGGGGGGTGGTGTGGGGGTGATGCTGAGGGTGGTGGGGGGTGATGCTGAGGGTGGTAGAGGGGCTGAGGGTGGTGGTGAGGCTGAGGGAGGGTGGTGGTGAGGCTGAGGGTGGTAGGGGGTGGTGAGGCTGAGGGTGGTGGGGGGTGGTGAGGCTGAGGGTGGTGATTCTGAGGGTGGTGAGGGGGATGGTGTGGGGGTGATGCTGAGGGTGGTGGGGGGCTGATGCTGAGGGTGGTGATGCTGAGGGTGGTGGGGGTGATGCTGAGGGTGGTGTGGAGGCTGAGGGTGGTGAGGAGATGTGAGGCTGAGGGTGGTGAGGGGTGGTGAGGCGGAGGGTGGTGGGGTGGTGAGACTGAGGGTGGTGGGGGGGTGGTGAGGCTGAGGGTGGTGGTGAGGCTGAGGGTGATGGGGATGCTGAGGGTGGTGGGGGGTGGTGAGGCTGAGGGTGGTGGGGGGTGGTGATGCTGAGGGTGGTGGGTGGTGGTGAGGCTGGGGGTGTTGGGAGGCTGAGGGTGGTGGGGGGTGGTGAGGCTGAGGGTGGTGAAGGGGTGGTGAGGCTGAGGGTGGTGGTGAGGCTGAGGGTGGTGGGAGGGCTGAGGGTGGTGGTGAGGCTGAGGGTGGTGGGGGTGGTGAGGCTGAGGGAGGGTGATGGGGAGGCTGAAGGTGGTGGGGGGTGGTGAGCCTGAGGGTGATGGTGATGCTGAGGGTGGTGGGGGTGGTGAGGCTGGGGGTGGTGATGCTGAGGGTGGTGGGTGGTGGTGAAGCTGAGGGTGGTGGTGAGGCTGAGGGTGGTGGTGAGGCTGAGGGTGTTGTCGGGTGAGAGAGAGCCTACCTTAATTTTCCTGGTGGTCCAGTGGGCTCCCTGGTGGTCCGGTGGCCATTGCTTCCGGTCTGCAGCTCCGCAGAGCTGCAGACCATGTAATCTCGCAAGACCATCAGAGCATTGCCGTGGTAACCCGCGGCAACGCTCTGATTGGCCGGTTTTCGAGAGACACATGGTCTGCAACTCTGCTCACTGCGGAGCTGCAGACCGGTGTCTGCGGTGGCTGGCCGGGCAGCCAGGAGGGGCCTCGCACCCGGCGGCATACCGGCAACCCGCCGGGCCCCCTCCTGGTGTCAGGTCCTCGGTCAATGACCGAGGACCTGACACAGTCTGCCCACAGGTGGTTTAGGCGACCGTGAGGCCCCAGCCAGCGCGAGACCTTAGGCGGCCACCTAAACCACCTAATTAGAGAGCCGCCTCTGACTGAGTATATCCATTGTAAATCTCCCGAGTCCCTAGGTGAAGCAGTGATTATATCACAGGTATACCAAAACATCAGCCAAGACTTGATGAAGGGTACAAGAAGACTGTTTTATTATGGCCTAGTGGCCAGCTTATACACACAGACCCCCAGCATGGGGTCTGCATTTACTTGTACAGTAAGCCCGCCCAGTCGCCTCTGTGTCTGGGAGATAAGAGAACTTGCTTTTGCTTAATCTAATTATCTCTCAGACACCTGAGGTACAAAATATTATACATAACCCTCAAAATACACATAACACATATATGAACCCCCACAAGCATTATATCCCTGCATAATAATAATAATAACCTGGATCTGAGCGCCCAACATCCAGATAGTGCTCAGATCCCACGAACACAGCCGAATTGCCAGTGGGGTAAAGTTTTGACCAACCGCACACGTGGCGTATGCCCAAATTAGTTCCAGAGAAAAAGTGGTAGCGGTCTGTAACTTTCGGGGGTTCAGAAACGAATAAAATGTCAAATGGTTCCCCTGCCTCATAGGTACCGATTGTTTGCCTAGTTCGTGCGAACAATCCTACCGAACAGCGCTCTCCTGCCTAGTTGGGAAAAGAAGCAGGCGTCAATGCAAGATAACGGGGTTCGCACAAGGATGTATCTGACTTTGAGTTCCATACACTCAACGACCAAATGCCGCTGCCTGCGTTCGTGCGACAAGATGGCGGACATTTTCCACAGCACGTGTTGTTCGTTTATACGAACGGCAGCCAGACAGGGAGAGCACTTAAGTTTGTGGTTATTGTGGTAAACGAGCCAGGGGGTGGTTGGTGTTCTGTAGATTGCAGCTCCCGAACTGGGGAAACGTAAACGGGGTCCGGGGAACATAATACATGAATTAGAAGGGAATTGTTTTGAGAACAGGAAAAATAGTGAGTTTGTCACAATACATATTTTACAAATGTAAACTAATCCCTGATATATATATATATATATATATATATACAAATACAAAAAGAGAAGTCATGCGCTCACTCCCATCACTACTGGGCCGGCAGCAATGACTACAGTACACATCAGCCCCAATATATAGTAAAAACCAAAGAAAAGAAAAAGTTACCTGCGCTCTCTCCTTAATCCCTATGTATATTTATACATCCCTATGTATATATATAGAATCAAGCGCCAAAATATTCTGCAGTGCTGTACAATTGTGAAAATGACAATACAATATAAACAGACCGATAGAATAGGTAGAAGGCCCTGGAGGTGATCGCAGAGAGAACTAATAGTATAATCACAGGTACTGATAACATATTAAGGGAATGAGGAGGTGGATGACTGTGATACCAAACAGCTTGAAGAGCATGCTATTTAGTTAGAAGGAACCAGGGTGGGCATGAGGAGGGATGGGTGGGTGGAAAGAGCTGCGTAAAAATGCTATGTTGCAGATATGGATGTGGATTGGGCCTAACGAATAGAGATACACAGTTATACAAAGCAATTTACAGTTAGGAGTGGCAATTACCTACATTTGTCGTATACAATTTAAATATTTGCCAACCATACTCTATCAGCCAGCTTGTTAATAAAACATGTAGCTGCAAGTACTAAATATTATAGTAATAAACTATAGGTAAAAACTGTAGTATTGTTATAGTAAAATAATAATGTAGTAACAAAGGTGAAAGAAATCCATTGGAATATCTTCTGAATTTCATTCCGTATATAAATATATGGGATTAGTTTATATTTTGTTCATACATTTCTCTACACATACCCAAGCAATTTCCAGGCCAAACGTATGGAAAGCTGATGGATGTGCCCTGCAGTTGGGAATAATTTGTTAAATGTACAGAGATACAGGTTTATAAGCACTTAGAGCTAAACAAGCAGACAGGATGTCCTTGTTGATAAGATGTTTGAAAGTAGTTCAATTTTGTCTTGAGTCTAACAGGTCATTAAGGAATGCCTTGTTCTTAGCAATTCTCCCTTTGCTTCCCCAAAGCTATGCATATTTCAAGGACTTCACTCAAACAAGCTGTTGCTGTTATTTGGAATCTCTAGTCTGTTTGAACTTCTGTGAAATATCTGTTGCTTTGTTCTTGTCACTTGCGTAGATTTGTTGATAACTGTTAGACATGGTGAAAACTGTAGCTATCAATGAATATTGTTATACTAATAACTGGGGTAACTGAGAATTTCTCTCTTTTAAAAATGTAACACCTTAGATTGTTTGGGTTCTTAAATAGTCTGCAAGATATGAAATGTTATATTTAACTTGCATTTCTTTACACTCAGTCATGTTAGCATATTTGATGATTCAAAATAGATACAGATAAGGGAAGGACTTCTGGCACTGCTGAAAGGACGCTTTGGTGGACTAGCTCCGCGGCAGTTAGGCCACAAAACGTCGATAATAGCATTCCCTCTCACAATAAAGTATGCCCAAACCAACTATAAAGACATTGCAGAGAGCTTCGCAGAGAGATACAGGATATTGGCATGAGAATTGAAGCTTTAGAGTCACTCACAGATGAATTGTGATTAGTAAATAATGAAGTTGTTGACAAGATTACAAAAATGGAGGTGGATTACAAAGTTAGGCTGGGAAAAAATGGCTGACCTTAAAGACTGCTCCCAGTGCAATAATCTCAGATTTCGGGGCCTCTTGGAAGAGGTAACCCAAGAGGCTATTCCAGAATTTCTACTTACCCTGTTTAAAGCGCTCATACCCTCCAGCAAAGATGGAGATCTGTTTCTGGACCATGCTCACAGGATCACCAAACCAAAAGCACCTGCGTTGGACATAGCAAGAGACATAATAGTGTGGCTTGATTATTATCACATTAAAGAGGCCCTTCTTCAAGCTTAGTGAAAGCCACCTGCTCTTCCACCACAACTAGCAAAAATATTGCTTTTTACAGACTTATCGCTCACTACAATGGCTAGACATGGGGAATTTATGTATACCACCAAGATTTTGCACAACAACGATATCCCATACAGATGGGGATTCCACCCAAAACTACTGATAAGACGGAATGGATCCATGACAGTGATTGATAACCCCGATGATCATCTCAAGCTGATGCTGAAATGGGTACTCAGGAAGGAACCTGCATCCTCACCCTCGACTTCTAATCCAAGGAAACGGCGATCGGAGTAGAGAAGGATACAAAGAACCGTTAGTTTGATTTTGGGACTTGAGAACTTGTGTTAGTAAATTCAATGGCATCTCCTAATATGCCTACGAGATGGTAACGTACCAGAGGGGGTATAGCCTGCTTCCCCAGTTTACTAGTTAGAGTTCCCTATTTGCCACTAGTTCTTTACGTGTGTTATTTTCACTTTACTCTTATGGGATAAGATGTTCAGAGGCTATGCTCTTCGCACCCACTGCATATTGTATTTCACTGAATAGGTTAGCCGTACCGAGGTAATGTCGCCTGCTTCCGCACATATGCCATCGGTATGGGTAAGAGTAGAGACTAACATCATGTTCCCTTCCCACGCAGGTGGAGAGGAACTTAATGGCGTTGCTGTGGGGAGCAGTTCTCTCCCTAAAGAGGGAGATTATCCATAGGCAGCTGGTAATAAGGAGAGAGCTGTGCCCATAAAGAGATAGCTAACTATCCCTACCATTCCATAAAAAACAACCAAGGGATGTCACCGCTGGCTCTTAACCCAACCAATGTATTTCTACAAAAAATAAAATGTTGATGTTACTATAGTTCTCAAATCAACAGCACATGGAGAGACAAAACAATAAAAACAGCCAGGTGCAAACCATATAAGCACTCCCTCAAGTGCTTTAAATATTCAAATGTATATAGGATATAGAATGCACACCATAACAATCTCAAAAAAATATTTAAATTTTATTATGTACAAAAAAGTTGTTACTATAGTTACCACAATTGGGTTAAGGGCTGAGAGCCCTTCAGAAATGATCTGACGGTGTTCTTCACCTAACCATTGTCTGATTTCCCACACCACTTACTGAGCACTGTGGGGATACATGACGGGCTAAAGGAGAAAATATTGTAGTTCTATCTCACACTTTAACAGGGGACTTAATATTAAGAGGTGCCCACCGCTATGGATTCAGATACCTACAAATTCACCCTTTTTTATCGCAATATTCTTAACAGAGGCTTTACATAGGGACCTGACATGGTTTGAGGTCCTGTGTGTAGGGATCCACCAAGGTTGGGAGGGCTATCTCCAGTTTTGTATCAATCTTTGTTGCTGGAAGGGGAGGAAGAACATGCTAAGTTTAAATAGGAGTGGTAGAACATATTAAAAAAATTTTACAGAGAAAACTCAATTGAGTAAGGTCCTAATCCTACAGCATAAGAGTACTATTAGCTCAATGTATCAAGAAGTTAAATATAAACTGCCCACATGGGAGTATCGCACCCGCAGATTTTTACATGAGGTTTTCCCTTCAGTCTTATTGGAATGTTGGAGATGTGGGAGGAAGGTGGGCTCAATTAAATGCATTGGTATTGCCCAGTCATTCAACCCTCTTGGTGGATGGTTATGGACACACTGGATGATTAAGGACACACTCACAGAGATATTCAAAGCCCCTCTTCTCTTTGCGTTAAAAACAACCCTTTTAGAGGTCACATCTTTTCCAATATGCAAATATAAATGTTCAAAATTTAGGCACCTTCTGAGCACTGACTCAGGTGCTTCTGAGAGCCTACTAAAAGATGGTTTGACAGGGTTGGAGAGATTAGAGCAGCCAAAATCCATTATGGCATCCTTGGAATCCTTAAATATAGCAATTAAACATAAGAGTACAAATTTATGGAGTAAGGGCACCTAATTGGGTGCCCTTAATTTGGAAATCCCACGTAAGGATGGGATACCAAATTAGGGAGCTACCTACTAAACAGCTAAAATATCACAATTAAGAAAGCCCTTTTGTTAATTTTACTCTTTTAGTTGTTTAAAAGATAAACCCCAATTTGGTATCCTTAATGATGGCATTCCCACATGAGGATAGGATACAAAATTGGGGAGCTATCTACTAAGCAGATGAATGAGACAATTATGTTTATGGAGTAATTTGATAAACTGCTAAATAAGCAAATTTTTAAAGAAGCCCTTTTCCCAATTTTGCTCTTTCAGTTATTTAGTAGATACGTTCCTAATTTGATACCCTTAATTGTGACAATCCCAGTTAAGGATAGGATATCAAATTAGGGAGTAATCTACCAAGGAGCTGAAGGCTAAAAAAAAAAGCAAGGAGGCGGGGCTTGGACGCCATCCTGGACGGTCGCAGGCAGAGTGGGCTCCTGCCTAAATCTACTAAAAAAGACTTCCAAAGGGGGTAAAACACCCCAAAACCTCGCTAAGCAAGCATGACCAACCTCAACCTGCACTGCGGGAACAACCTAGGGGAGGATTACATCCCCCCCACCCGTGCAAGAGAACAGCTGCGACATCCACCTTTTTGCGGCCTGGTACCGACCCGGCGGGAGATGCGGCCGGTCTCTACGGCGGGGGCGACCTGGACACTCAGCCCAGCGGTCAGTCCTCGCCCCGTACTCCCCCCCTCTGGGCCGGTGGGGGATATCCCGGCCTCCACCTGACGACTAATCACCTCGGCAAAGCAACCAGACGACTACAGGGAAAACGCCACACAAGTGGCCTTACCTAAAATGGCCGCCGACAAACCTGCACATTCTAACATGCACCACAGCAACTGGGCAGCAAGCTTCATGCAAAACTTTGACAATATGTGCCGGCGGTATTGGAGAGGCTGGGAGGAACGGCGAAAGCCACATGAGACGCCCGCACCTATGGAGCTACCCTTAGACAGAGCTCCACTACATCGGGGCCCCCCTCCTGCAAAGTTTCAAGCACAAACCCATAGCCCACACTCTGGGAAACAGAAGCGTAACAAAGTGGAGGTACGTAGGGCTCCAGCCAGTATTAGCAGCCGCCAAACACCCCAGCCGCAAGTAACTAGCCCACACAGGCAGAGAGCAGGGAAGTCCTCCCTCCATAAACGCCCAATACAGGGGCTGCAGCACGGGTCGACTACAAGGGGTAAATCGGCTCACAGAGCTCCCCCGCAGAGGCCCCCTTTCAAAAGAGGAATCCAACAGCCCCACAAGGAGACGTATAACCCATGCCACAACACCAAACAGAGCCCCCTGACACCACCAGGTACCAGCCTCCATGCTACACGAAAAGCCGACCTGGGCTGGAGAAGGAGAGCGATGGAGGGACATGGAGCTCACGGAGATCCCTCCCATCACGTAAGCCTTAAAGCGGGACTAGTAAAGGACTGCTCAGGGTGGCCTACCAGAGGCGTTGGTTGAGACCCTGATCCTGCCTAACTGCCGACCCCAAACGGACACCAGCACAAGTATACCTGTCGACCACCCTTAATGTTTCTCGCATAATTGTCTTTCTTTTGTGTCACTCTTGCTATATTTTCATTTAAAGGACAAAGCAGTTTTATGCTACAGTTTGCATATTTCACTCACATGCTTACGTTACCTCACAATTGTTATAGTTGCTTTATGATTTATTTTTGAAAAACTACAGTCAGATATGAACCATTTTGTTTCGGCTCAAAATTCATAAGCAGATCAGCAACAACGTTATACAAAACGTGGCGTGGAACTAACTACACTCACTAGTAGTACATTATGCCTGCAAACAACATGCTGTACCGTAGTGTTTAACTATACATGTATACACCTTCATTAGACATAGCAAGCATGAATATAGAGTGACAAAGCGTACTGTCTAAACTTTCCTACACATAAAATAAAATGAGGTTGATAAGCATAGGAGACTTTGATAATCTGTTATGATGACCCCATCCTGTACACCTCTTGAAAGTCTCCCTATCTTTTTTCTATACCCCTATAATCACATGCCTCAATAAAAATAAAGAATTTAAAATAAAAAAAAAAAAAGCAAAACTAAGAAAACCCCTTATGGTATCTTTGTCAAATCAAATAGATGTGTAATAATTAATTTGGATTTGTTCTGAATTATAATGTTTTTGGTTCGTTTTGGTATTAAAGATTTTGGATATTCAGGTACTTTCAAATTGCTCAATATGGATGAAAAAAAATGATATACTATATATATATATTTATATCAATTTTCCTATTTATAAATCCAAATCATCACATCCTTTCTAATACAAGTTAAAAAAATAAAAAAAATGCTATTAAAAATGAAAAACTAAAATAAATGTAACTCTAGTCGACCGTTTTACCTTATCAGATAAAATAATGAGAAATGATTTATAGAAGACTTTTCTTTGAAGTTTAAGATTTCCCACCTCATCGAACTATCCAAATAAGCCATACTGTGTAAAATAATGTGCCGTCTGAAGTAAATATTAAACATACATTATAAGTCATCGTACAACATGTGCTTCTAGACGAGTCTCCCCTATTCCCTTCCCCCATCATTCAAAGGTTTCTCTAAGGTTCAGTCTTTTATCTTAAGCTCCCTTGTGATCATAATTTTAGGTGAAAAAAAAAGATCCTTTTTGTCTTTTGGCAAAAGGTGAAAAGGTTTTCCTCGAGACATTTGTTTCATCATATATTTGTGTTTTTCAAATAGTGTTTCCCTGGTGATGCAATCGTTTCAGTACTTCTGCAATAAACAGCACCAGATCGAAGGAAAATTTTCCTTCCAAGCAAATCTGCTTCTCCTTTGTGTTCTTCAAGCAATACATAGCTTTGTATATATTTTCCCATGTTTGCAGAAATGAGCTTTCAATAATGATGCTCTTCTAACATATGTTATAAATCAGAATACAGAGATAAATGTTTACCATTAACTAAGGTAAGCCTCTCATTACTCAAAAACTGTACTTTTCTGCGTCTCTAGCCCACGAAGGTATTAAAATAACCCTCCCCCATCCCTGCTTCTAAGTTCACTTGAGTATAATATTTAAAAAAATGGACTTCAAGTTCAGAAATGACATTACCAAATTGTCTTCTTCTCTATGGAGGCAGTTGCACAATTTCTATGTAATAAGTTATTTACAGATGTTGTAGGCATTTATATTGCTACTTGAGCATCCCAGATGGGCACACATAGGGAAGTACTCATGGCTTTGTGACTGAAGTCATGGGAAATAGAGAGATAATTATGACAGGTTTATCATTTAAGACTCTCCAGGAGGGGCATAGAAAGTGTTTGCTTTATAGTAGAGTGTGCTTTAAAAAGAAATCTGCACTTGAGATAAGCAAAACATTTTAATTTTAAGTTTTATGAATTTCTTTCTTGCATAAAATCCCTGGCACTCATTCACTTATAGTATTGTCTGTTTCAACCAGGAAGTGGATGAGATCACTTATTGGGCATTTTAAAGAACAGAAGCTTTGTGGGTGTGACTTGACAGTAATAACTGTTAGATCCGTGTGCTCAGCATCAAAAGACCTTGTCAAAAGCACTATATCGACAAAAGTTACCAGATTATAAGCGCTACGGAAACCGATGTTATCCCACAAGGCAAATAAAAAGATGCCCTCAGGGAGCCAGTTGGTGGCTGCAATGCTTGCGTCTCCTAGGCCTTCTCAACAGGCCCCATAGTAGTGGATGAGCCTGTACCATTCTGCATCTCCCGGTTCCCCGGACTTGACAGACACACAGGTATTCACTGTTCCTGAGAGCTTCGCTCTGTGACAGAGGTTAAAGCATATTTGGTGGTGAAAATTGAGCAGTCAACTAGAGAGGTAAAGGTGAAGATTCAGGCCGCTGAGGCTCGAATGGAGGCATATGCAGAGCGTAGTAATGGCACATAATGGTGTGGCAACCCTTACCAATTCCCTATCGATCAGAGTTGAGGAGATGGAATCAGCGATGGAGGATTTATCTAACAGGCCCAGATATAACAACAGTAGATGAAGGGGCCTTGGAAGATCTGCTTGTGAGCATATTTATATCAAGTCTCCCTGATCCTTTCTGGAGAGTGGATCGTGTGCACTGAACCCTGCGTGCAAGCGTAACAAAAACGGCCAACCCAACAGACCTAACCATGAGATTCCATTTATATCAGACCAAAGAAGCAATAATGCATTTAAGCAGAACTTCCCTATTTCAGTATCAAGGAGGAGAGTTGCAGATATTCCAGGACTTGGCAACAGCAGCCTTAATGAGACACTAATAACAGACCTACTTAGATCACATACTCTGAAGTTTTCATGGGGGTAACTGTTTAAGATATTGGTTTTCAAAGGAAAATGTCCAGCAATTCTCTTGCCAAGCACTGATCCAAGGCAATTCCTTCAGAGACTAAGCCTTGAGCTATTGAGAACTTTCAAATTCTGGACAGGGGCCCTAGGGGCTTGGGCCTTTTTGCCATGGGAATGAATGGAGGGACGAAAATGACCAGTCGGTGGCCGACCACTATCGAAATGATGTGATAATGTGATGTCAATGATAATGTTCGTCACGTATGTCAACGATCTTAAAAAAAATGATAACAATGTGATGCAAGTTTATATGGTTTTAGTTTCAGAAACATAAGAGAAACTGCCAAGGTTGTGATGTTTTATAGTTAGACTCTTTCTCAGTTAGTGCATTTAGAAGGATAATTTCTGTTCCCTTTGCCAAACTATGTAAAAATCAGCATATACAAAAAAAAATTAATATTAGAAAAGGGAAACATATTTTTTATCTTTTTTATCTTTTATAAAAAAACTTACAGTTTTAGTTTGATACAAAAAAAACATTGTACACACTCCATGCAAAAAGTACATTATCCATAAATTGTGTAAATAATGGTTATCACAAGCTTTGCTTGCTATGCGACACCTGTAGAATTAATAAGCAAAGTAAAATTAAGCAGAACTTTTTTAAACTGAGACTACAACTTATCTTAACAGAACAGAATAATGTTAATTAACTATCATTCTAGACTAGATATCGCCAAGGTCAAAGTTACTAGCTAAAGACTCTCCTTTATGCCTGGGATATAGAATTAAGGGTGGGGGGGGGAGGGAAGAGGGGCGGAGCCTGACCGCTGAACAGATCAGATGCGTCCTGTCTGAACTCTGGCACCTGGGCCAGAGTTCGGAGCCAACTCCGTGCCATCAGTAACGACAGTCCCAAACTGACACCCAATCTACTCACAAGATGAGGGCACACACGATGGTACCGCTTTTGACCTATACATCACTGGAGTAACCCGACTGAGACCTGGTGCCTACCCGAGCTTGAGCTGGGGAGAGATGGCCGCTCCCTGCCGGTCCCGCCCCCCCCCCTTTGGACTGGAGGGGGTTATCCTGGTCCCCACGGGCGACCAACACCGACAACTGCCTGGCCCAAGTACAAACTAAGCCGCAGAATAAAACCCAGAAGGCATACTCCAAAATGGCGGATGTCCCAGAGCCACATGGGCAGGCAGAGAGCGAACCACCAAAGAGCACAAGCACACCCAAACAGCAGAACTGACTTGTGAACCCCGCATGCCCCAGGGGAAAGCCATCTACCCACCCCAAGCGGCTACAAGCTCCGACAAAGAAACGCAAGCGGAGAGACAAAGGGCAGGAAACGAGGGGGTCCCCCTGGGCAATCCCAATACACAGAACACAAAACCTTACAAGATGAGCCCACTCAGGTGAAAAACAACCAGGGGATTATCCCAGGAACATCAGCCACAGGTGCGGAGGACTTTGCCCCTACACAGCCCCTACACAGGGAAGAACGCGGCCCTCTCCAGGAGTAACCAAACTCGTGGTCCGCAAATGCAGGTGCCCAGGACAGGCCAGGACCCTGAGGAGGGATTACCATCAGACCTCCTGCAGCCCCCTCAGTTCACCACCAAGGCAATGGCTAACTCTGGACTCTGTGCCCGGCACTTGAAGAGCTGTTCCATCCCTGCAAGCACAGAAACAACAGACTGTACCTACAGCCCCACATATGCCTTGACTTACCTGACAACCATGCAGCACCACCAGTATCCAGAGCACACCTAATGCACATACCATGACACAGCATTTGACGGACACACACTACCGTAGTTAATCCTGCTATACGCAGGCCCTGACAACAACCCCCACAACTAACAACATAGACCTCAGACCCTTCTAGGGGAGCATTGGTAGATCAGACACACGAAATTCTACACACTACACGTTGGTACCCGTGGCAGACCAAGCTAGAGTACAACTGTACAGTCCAAATGACACAATAGAGACCAAACATTCACGCGATTATAGCGTGTCAACACAACACTATGTTGTACAAACTACAGTGAAGCTACTTATAACTCCAAACTATGCTTGTTAATTAATGCTCCTATTACTAGATCTGACAACACACTTGGTGAATAATATTGGTGCTCCACATTAGAGATGTCGCGAACATAAAATTTTCCATTCGCGAATGGCGAACGCGAATTTCCACAAATGTTCGCGAACGGGCGAACCGGGCGAACCGCCATAGACTTCAATAGGCAGGCGAATTTAAAAAAAATAAAGAATGTGGTAAACCGCGCCAAAATAGTGCTCAGAAGTGTAGAATAAATAAATATGTTATACATACATCTCAATCTTGATTAGTACAATTCAGTATGAAGACCTCAAGAGAAACACAAAGAATACAAACAATAGTGCAATATGCTGTAATGAGTGGATACACATATGTGCAAAATATCCGATAAAAGGCAAACTCACACTTTACAGAGCTGCTAAGAGCTCTGCTGTATATTGCCTGGACGGTATAATCCCCGTCTTAGGATATGAAGGTGTAGGTAGTATGGAATATCCAACCTCAGCCACCGTATGTGGGGAGAAAAACTGAATACAAACTCCAATGGTACAGTATAAAATCCAAACAGGAAATAATAAAATGAAATATCCTACTTACAGTTTCCAGAGCAAATAACTTGCTCTGGTAGTAGTGGCTTATGGTGGTATAATCCCTACCAGAGGATATGTAGAAATAGTAGGAATCCAGCAGCACCAGAAAGGATGATGAAATCAAAAGGATGGATAAAAAACTAAACTTTTATTTAAAAATAATATAAAATATAAGAATGCAGCTTCCAATCCTTCACTTAACGCGTTTCGCCCAGGTTTGGGCTTTATCAAAAGTGTATCACTTAAAACCCACAGGGACTCTTTCTGGCCACAATAGTGATGGAAAAGTTGTTTCAAGGGGACTAACACCTGGACTGTGGCATGCCGGAGGGGGATCCATGGCAAAACTCCCATGGAAAATTACATAGTTGATGCAGAGTCTGGTTTTAATCCATAAAGGGCATAAATCACCTAACATTCCTAAATTGTTTGGAATAACGTGCTTTAAAACATCAGGTATGATGTTGTATCAATCAGGTAGTGTAAGGGTTACGCCCGCTTCACAGTAACAGACCATACTCCCCATTTAACACACCGCAAACAACCGCAAAAAGTCCATTTGCACAACCGCAAACTCCCCAATTGCACAAGGTTGGATACCAAGCTAGCCATGTCCCGTTCCTTGTCCTCACTGATGTCATTAAAGGTCTCTTCCTCCACCCAGCCACGTACAACACCAAGGGTCCCCAAAAGGTGACAACAAGCCCCCTGAGATGCCTGTTGTGTTTGTTCTTCCACCTCCTCAAAGCCACCTTCCTCCTCTGACTCCTCTTCTTCAGACTCCTCTCTCTGTGTTGCCTCTCTCTGCATTATTATAAGGTGTGTTACGTAGTACTATTCCTATCAGTTTAATCCCTGTTACGTCCCCTATCAGGGGACGTGTATATGGCATCGATTTTAGAAACCGGGAGATGGAAAAAGATGCTTGGTCGGTCCTCCTACTTCAAATTTGGGGCACTGCGCATGCAATCTAATGTGCCACCAGATAGGAGTGGTGTGTTAAGTAGTACTATTCTTATCAGTTTAATCCCTGTTACGTCCCCCTCATCAGGCCTTTTTTAGTCGAATGTATCGCCCACTGTCAGTCCCTTCGGGATCCATCCCTCATTCATCTTACATAGTTACATAGTTACATAGTTACATAGTTAGATAGCTGAAAAGAGACTTGCGTCCATCAAGTTCAGCCTTCCTCACACCTGTTTTTTGCTGTTGATCCAAAAGGAAAAAAATAAATAAAATAAAACCCCAGTTTGAAGCACAATTTTGCAACAAGCTAGGACAAAAAAAATCCTTCTTGACCCCAGAATGGCAGTCAGATTTATCCTTGAATCAAGCAGTTATTACCCTACATTGAAAGATTATATCCTTGAATATTCTTAATAAAGGTGAGGTAATCTAGACTTTTTTGACATAGGCAACTCAGCAAAGGAAGCAGCAGCGGGTACAACATCATCATCATCACACCGTATGTCCATGTGTGTAATGCTGCCTGACTGAGACATATTCCTATTATCTACATCCTCTGGCAATAATGGTTGCACATCACTCATTTCTTCCAACTGATGTGTAAATAACTCCTCTGACAGATCAAGTGAAGCGGCTGTGGTGCTAGTGTTGGTGGTAGCGGCAGGCGGGCGAGTGGTAACTTTAGAGGTGCCCGAAGCTAAGCTGGAGGAGGATGGTGCATCAAGGTTCCGAGCGGAAGCTGTAGAAGATTGGGTGTCCTGTGTTAGCCAGTCAACTATGTCCTCAGAACTTTTCGAGTTCAGGGTACGTGGCCTATGAACACTGGGCATTATTCTAGGGCCAAGGGAAATCACAGCACCACGACCACGACGGCTCCTGCGGGGTGGCCTACCTCTGCCTGTCATTTTTTTTTCGATTAGTGGTACTATGCGTGCAAGCTACTGTGACAACAGATATAAGTGGCACTGTGCACTGGCAGAAGTTGGCAGAGTAGACGCTGTAGGCCTGACACACACGCTTGCAGACAACTAACTGCTATTCAATCTATTACAGTCAAAATTTTATTTTTTTTGTTAAATGTACACTACTGTTACACCAGATATGAGTTGCACTGGTGTGACACTGTGCCCTGTCAGGCCCTGAAACGCACACGTGTGAAAGAAACTGACTGCTATTATTTCACAGTCAAATTTCTATTTTTTATTTTTTTTAATGTACACTACTGTTACACCAGATATGAGTTTCACTGGTGTGACACTGTGCCCTGGCAGGCCCTGAAACGCACACGCATGAAGGAAACTGACTGCTATTATTTCACGGTCAAAAAAGTGTCGTTTTTTTTAAATGTACACTACTGTTACACCAGATATGAGTTGCACTGGTGTGACACTGTGCCCTGGCAGGCCCTGAAACGCACACATGTGAAGGAAACTGACTGCTATTATATTACAGTCAAAAAAGGTTTTTGTTTTTTTTTTAAATGCAAGCTATTGTGACACCAGATATGAGTTAGATTACACAGAAAAAAAAAAAAGCAGTCTGATGTTTTAGCCCTAAAAATGGCTTTTTGGGATGCTGTCCTTACAGCAGAGATCAGATGAGTCCTTCAGGACTGTAGTGGACACTGAATACACTAGCCTAGCTATACATTTCCTCTCACTAAGAATGCAGCTTCCGAATGAATCTAAAATGGATGCTGTCCAGGAGGTGGGAGGGTCTGAGAGGGAGGGTCTGCTGCTGATTGGCTGGAATGTGTCTGCTGACTGTGAGGTACAGGGTCAAAGTTTACTCAATGATGACGAATAGGGGGCGGACCGAACATTGCATATGTGCGCCCGCCGTGGCGAACGCGAACAATCTATGTTCGCTGGGAACTATTCGCCAGCGAACTATTCGGGACATCTCTACTCCACATACTTAAACGTTATAATAATATAAAATTGGGCAGACTCTCTATATGCCATGTTTGACCATGTATGATGTTATTATGCTCATGACTGCTATTGTGGCAACACGGCCAGCTTGTAATACCTTGCATACAAAAAAAAAAGAATAAAAAAAAAAGAGAATTATGGGGTTGGTGACGGGCCTCTGTGCATACCTCTATAATTGACTTGAGGCTCTCAGGGAAAATGACAGGGATTAGTTAATTGGGATGCTAATGTGTGTTTCTCAAAATCAAAATCATTAGAGTGACTTTCTGAGGTGCACTTATCAGTTGGATTACAATTGTTTAATAACTAACGGGCATTAGAGGGGGGCTCCGTGGCTTGATGTCTTCCCTGCGAGAGACAATATCCTCTGTAGGGGTGATGGTCACCTCCCGATCTGCCTGAATTGGCCTAATTTGTGTTTTAATTTGGTTTTGAAAGTCCTTGTTATATTTTATGTTCCTTCCTTATTCTTTTCTTTATCTTCCCCATTCTCCCATTCTCTCAGTCCCCCTTTCTCCTTCGCAGATGCAAGAGAACCAAGGCCATGCAAAAGCAACATGAGTATGAAAAATTGACTAGACAATCATGGATCAGAGCCAGTGGAGCCCACTTGGTTCAATCTGCATATTTAGGGGATATCTCCTCTATGCAATAAACTGAGTTTGCCTTTTATTTCAATGGCTCTAAAAATACCCTTGTTGAATGTCAATGGTCTGAACACGCTGAATAAATGAAGACTACTCCTGAGAGAATAAAAGAGGCAAAAGGCAGTTGTAGCCTTTATCCAAGAAACACACATGCAAAAATCTGCTAAAATCACAATTTTAGATCATATATACCATATATGATAAGGCATATGCTTTCAGGTTGCTCATGAAAATAAATGAGGTCGAAATAGTGTTGAATAAGAAATGTCTGTTTTAAGTTGATGCAGACGGAAGGTATATATTATTAGTATCCAGGATTATACACAATACCTTGTACCATTTACTAAACGTTTATGCTCCTAATGCTCCCAATGCTCCAGAGCAAATGTATGGTCCTAATTGAATGGTCTTATTACACCCGTGTCTAGGGGATTGGTTGTGATGGGAGGGGACTTTGGGACAGAGCCATGTCCAGTAGTCGACTGCAGCGGTAGAAGGGGCATGCAAAGGTAACAAGATAGAGGGGAACAGGACAAACTCCTACATAAGTTTATTCAAAGCATGGGCCTTATAGACCTTTGGAGAGCACAGAACTACAAAATACATTTTATTCTGCATCCACATCCTCCTATTCTCTAACAGAATGTTTTCTAACCAACCAGTTAGATATGCAATGGGTAGAGAACACTGAAATTAATCTTACAACTTAGTCAGACCATGCAGATATAGCAATCACGTTATGCATTCCTCTTTGGCATTGGAGACTCAATAATTCTCGGTTAAGAGATCCTCAGATAGAAGATGAAAACAGCAAGATATATGGAATTTATTGGGAATATATTGTAACAGTCTTGATATATAACATTCTTGAAATTACATTATGCTGCTTGTATACCATCTGTCTTCCTGTACTCTTAAATAAAGAATTAACCCCCCCCCCCCCGACACCCTCACACATATTACTAAACACAGATACTACACTCAGAGCCACACTAATGTATACACACAGATACTACACTCACAGCCACACTAATGTATACACACAGATGAACAAATGGAAATATACTGATACACACAGCCAGAAGGACATACACACATATACTTGCAGCAAGTCATACATTCTCAGATACACTCACACACACAGATGGACAATGCCAAACCACACACACATTCCCATATACAAGACCACAACACACAGTTACACACAGTACCAGACACACACGCACTCACACTCACACTGCAAGACAACCATACATATATGTTTTAAGCCACCATCTTGATATGCTACTTCTTGCAGCAGGAGTGTAACTCCAATGGTGTCCTGTAAGGATCCAGCTGCAAACTTTGATGGACTGTTCTTTGCCTTCTGCACAGCTTCTTCACACATTTACTGGGATGAAGTGCGTCAGTCAGCACACTGCGCTAGGAGCCCACAGTGAATTGTAATAAACTGTCAATAAAATATAAAACCCCAAAACAAGCAGTGACTATAGTTAAGTAGGAACATTTACAATTCACTTTTGAATTCCCGACTGTTTGGAGTTTAAATAAGCCCTTTTCTGTTTAAATGTATTGACTATCGTTGTGTTTCTGGATTATTGGCAATGCACTGTTCAATGAATGGTATCATGCTTGGAGGGTCACTTTTTAAAGTGTGTCCCATGTAAACACATTAGTGTAATCAATGCAAGCAAGCGAATAATATGATATCTAAAATATTCATAAAAATTTAGTATTTAACTATCGTCACCCAAATACTCTTTAAGGTTTGATAGCAAATTTCAGGTAGCATTGCACTGCAATATGCACCACTGGGTTGTTTTCCTAATAGGGACAATCCGATCACCATAAATCCTTATCAGGAGGAAATGTTTATGATGCGAGAAGGTCTCGGCACCAGTTTAAATGATAGGGATAAACCATTAACAAACTCCTTAACCCCAAAGTCTTAAACCTCGCACCCAATCACTTTGCCCCCTTCACGTCCTTTCCAGTCTTAGGTCTCAGGAATCCTTTGACCACGCGCCACTATCAGTACATTCCCACTCACAAAACATAGTGACAAAAGGTATAATATATCTTTTTCACTGTCTTTTCTCAATAAGGAGCAACTAATAGGCTGAGACCATCAGCTGACACTCCCAGCCTGTCAACGGTGCTCGATCCAAGGCTTCCTGGTTGGAGCCTCGGAGATTCAGGCAATGACTTGAAGTCGATAATGTTAAACTGTTCATTAACAATTTTCCTTTTTTTTTTTTTTTTTTTTTTAATTATGTCTTTATTGAAAAAGTTTTTCATTGTTATTTAACATAGACAACGAGTATGCTGAAACTAATACAGATCAACAAGTGTGCACAAGTATCAAACAAATATATAAGTGATAGATGGTACATAATCAAACACAGTAATCGCATATTCAATTATAGACCAGCATAGCAGCATAGCAGCATACCAACATAGAATGACCACGACAAAAAAAAAAAAAAAAAAGGAAAAAAAAAAAAAAAAAAAAAAAAAATTCCTTAGAGCATCCTAACAAACAACTCCCTTTCCATGGACTGAGGTTATTGGGTTCTGTTTTAATTTTATCCCTTCTTTCTCTATCTATACAGATATCTACTATAGCCATAGGAGAACTATCCAAATAATATACTATATTTGTCTAACCATTCACAATACCATTTCTTTTTGTTAGAAGTAAAAGTCGCATTATTGATCAACTCATATTCCATTGATAATTGGAATCTAATTTGGTCTATCAATAGTCTTTTTTCAAACGACTTAGATACTTTCCAGTGTCTTGCGATAATGATTTTAACCGCAACCAAAGAATGAATGGCAAAACAGAGATCTCTTTGTGAATCGAAAGACAAATTCAGATGTAAAATAGCCGAAGCAGCATTCTCCGGAATTCTGTTTGTAGTCATTGATGAGAAAATATTAAACGCCCAAGACCAGATAGACTTAACAGCTGGACATGTCCACCAGATATGTATGTAAGTACCTAAATGGCTACCACATCTCCAACAAGTTGGATCAGAAGAGTGAAACATTTTAGCTAGTCTAGCAGGTGTATAATACCATCTATAGAGAACTTTGAAGTGGCATTCCGACAGGTTCAGACAATGGATATATTTATTCACCCAACTCAAAGAGGAGTTCCAGTCGTCTAAAGAAATTTGCAGTTCTAAATCTTGTTCCCACTTCTTAATCAAACTATATGGGGACTCTTTAAGAACTTCCAGCATTGATAAGGCGACAGACATGCTCTTTTTAATGGGTTGAGACTTAAATATAGCTTCCAACTTTTTCGCATAGATAGAAGACGATTTGAGCACATTTTTATGGATATAGTTTTTTATCCGCAGATAAGTAAAAATTTCCCTGCGTGGAATGTGGAAAATATCAATAATGCTCTGAAATGGCAAAATATTATCTCCTTGCATAATTTGTGAAAACTTTATTCTATCAGCGTTAGCCCAATTCTTTAAAGAGAGATCTTCTATAAGAATTTGCAGTATGTCAATTGTGCATGATTTGGGTATCATATTTCCTAGGGCTAGTTTTTTCTTAATTAATAACCACTCTTCTAGGATTTGGAATAGTATCGTTGAGTTCTTAAACAAATTCATTAGAGAGTTCTTTGTAACTATCCACATCGAGTGTTGCAGTCTGTCTGTTTGGACCATTTCAGATTCAATAGTATACCATGATTCTAAGACCTGCTCAGGGTCCTGAAGGAGGTAGATATGTCTAATAATATTAGCATGATAACTGTAGGTAATACTAGGAAAGTTTAAACCTCCGTTAGACAGTTTTCTAGTTAATATCTTTTGAGCAATTCTAGGTTTTTTATTATTCCAGATAAAATTATTGAAACTGGATTGAATCATAGCCAGCCAGGGCCCAGGGACTTTGAGTGGAATCATAGAAAATAAGTATAGCCATTTAGGCAATATATACGCATTAATAATATTTATTTTGCCTTGCCAGGAAGTTTCTAAATTTTTCCATCTTTTTAGTTTGAGATTCATATTTCTCATAAAAAACATTATATTCCTCTCCATTATAGCTGTCACTTTGGCAGTTATATATAGTCCTAGATAATTTAATTCCAAGTCTGTCCATACGAATTTATAGGCGTGGGCTAAAGTGTTTACCAGGTCATTGTTCATATTCACATACATTACTGTGGATTTGGTTATATTTAGCTTAAAGTTCGAAATTGTAGAATATTTATTAATTTCGATCATTAGAAATTTTAGAGAAGACTCTGGGGATGTAAGAGTGAGTAACGCATCGTCCGCGTATAATGATATTTTAGCGTCCATCGAATTCGTATGGACACCTTGGATCAAAGGATTATTTCTAATATTGATTGCCAAAGGCTCAATAGACAAGATATACAGCAGGGGGGAAAGAGGACATCCTTGTCGTGTACCGTTTTTAAGTGCAAACCACCCTGCTGTGATATTTGGTCCTACCGTTCTCGCTGTAGGGGAGGAATACAGAGCCATAATGGCGTCGTGTATCCATCCAGTGAACCCAAACGCAATAAGAAGTTCGCTAAGGTAACCCCACCCGACCCTGTCGAATGCTTTTTCGGCATCTAATGACAGGGCCAGGAAGGGAATCCGATATCTGTTAGCCCAGTCTAGAGTGTCAATTATTCTTCTAGTGTTGTTTGATGCTTGCCTACCCGGGACAAACCCTATCTGATCTGGATGGATCAATGTCGCAATAATAGTCTTAATTCTGTCAGCAATTATGGCCGCATAGATCTTCATATCCACATTAATCAAAGCTATAGGTCTATAATTACTAGGGTTGTTACTAATTTTATCAGGTTTCAATATCGGAATAATATTAGCCTGTAGTAATTCAGTTGGAAAAAATTTGTTTAGAGCTATTTGATTAAACATGTCTGTTAAAGGATTGATTAATAAGGACTGCATCTGTTTATAATAAAGATTCGTAAAACCGTCAGGGCCCGGTGTTTTATTAATAAGGAGTCTATTTATTTGGAATTTAACTTCATCAGCCGAAATAATCCTATTTAAAATTAATAGATCATGCGCTGAAACTTTTGGGATCTGAGTGTCCGCTAAGTAGTTTTGAATATCCATTAGATTAGGGGACATTTTGAGGTTATATAAATCTTCATAAAATTGATTGAATCTCTCCCCTATTGCAGCGGGTGTTGAATAGACCTTTTGGCCATCTATCAGTTGTTCTACTCGATTTTTTGCGTGATAATTTTGTAGTCTTTTTGACAAATTTTTATTAGCTCTGTTACCTGTACAATAGTTTTTTAATCTTAATTTGTAAATATTTAATTTAATTTTTTCTTCCACTTTTAAATTAATTTGTTTTTGTACATCATTTATTTTAGTTTTCATTTCTGCAGATGGATTTTGTTTATTTAACTTAGACAAGTTATAGAACTCGATATACAGATCAGATAGGGTCTTACCCTTCATAGACCTCGTTATATGGGCTAATTTAATTAGGTAGCCTCGCATAACTGATTTGTGTGTACACCAGTTATTTGCCGGCGATGTATCAGAGGAGCTGTTTTCTAACCAAAAAAAATTTAATAATTGGGTTAATTCTTCCTTATTTTTCGTATCATTGATAAGAGCATCATTCAGTCTCCAAGTAGTGCGCACCCTAGAAGATCTCTTGCCAAAATCTATTAGAATGAGACTATGATCAGACCATAGACTCTCTTTAATTTCGATTGAATTACATAAGGGTATCGAATTTGCGTCTAATAGACATAGATCAATACGTGAGTATGAGCCATGCACACACGATTGGTGGGAGTAGTCTTTTTCCAGTGGATGTAATAGTCTCCAAATATCATGTAAATTATATTGTTTACAGATGTTATTAAATTTTTTAGACTGTTTGACCATTCTTTTATCAATTGAAGTAGTCGGAGTATATGTCTTATCCATTTTAGGGTTCGCCACACAATTAAAATCTCCAGCTATAATTAGATATCCCTTAGATACTTTATCAACTCTATCCATTATAGATAGAAACTTTGTCATAGGGTCGACATTCGGTAGATATACATTTACTAAAGTATAGGACAGTTTATCAATTACACAAACGATAATTATATATCTGGCTTTTGGGTCCAATTCGATATATTCAATTTGCAAATCTATATTGCTGTTGAAAACAACTGCAACTCCTCTTTTTTTCTTGTCTCTTAAGGAAGCATGAACTATATTAACAAATTTGTCCCCACCCCATCTTTGCTTAAGACCCTGCAGCCAATGTGTTTCCTGTAAGAATGCCACTTGAATGTTGTGTTCCCCAAGAGTATCATATAATCTGCTCCTTTTTTTATTGGTATTTAACCCTTGGACATTTAAAGATAGAAATTTTAACATTTCTGTTTGTCAATAAGTTATTCGAATATACTTATGTTGAAACCCCCTGTATCCATATACAGGAATTTTAATATCTTTTATTGTCCTGGGTTTATCAAAAAATTCATATGCTCTAAAAAAAGAAAAAACAGACAGATAAAAAGAAAACAACACAGCAAAACACCAGACTACACCAAACACAAACAAGTTAAAATTGGATCGAAACAGATCCATCATCTTCATCCAGCCGATAGCTAGAGAAAAAGAGGGAAAAAAAAAAAAAAAAAAAAAAGAGAAAAAAACAGAAAAAAGGAAAAAAAAAAGAATTAACCGTAGATCTCTGGTAGTAATAGAGATCAACGGAAACAGTGTAGTATCACTACACCAAGAGGGGCAAGCCGGCCACTAGGCCCAGAGAGCTGTCCTAGCAAAGTCAACTATAACTAATATATAAATGAGGAGAAAAAAAAAAAAAAAAAAAAAAAAAAACAACAAAAAAAAAATTATCTTTCAAACAGAACTTATATCATAATTTGTACATTGTGTGTCCCCAGAATCTACACCGTGACCAATTTCTTAAATTATTCTATTATTAAAGCTATTATTCTACTATTGAGGCTATTATATAGCAAATATACTATTCGTGATTAGCCAAAAATGTTTATTAACCTCGTGAAGATATTCAAACATATCCTATTTCATAAAAAATATATCGCTATATTATATTGTGTTATGTCGTTTTATCAATGTGTCCCTCTATTATATTATATTGTGTCATTTTATCACTGTGAAACCGAATATACCCGTGGGTATCCTTCCACAGTAGTGTTAAACTACATAATAAGTAACTACTTATATAATTGTGACATTACACACGTTACTGTTGTAGGGAAAAAAAAAAAAAAAAAATATCAATTTGTGTTGGTATAAAAAAAAAGAGCCATCTTAATATTAATTTGACCGTTTATACACCTAATTTACAGTTTCCTTCCCCCTTCTTTCTTCAATATCTTATTCCTCTTCCACCCTGTCATTTATATTTTCTTTGTGCACCTTTACTATTTCCATTTTCTCTTTACCTTTTAACCTAACACCCATCTTAAAAATCAAGCATTCATTTAAAGTAGTGTCATTTTAAGTTAAATTCAACTGTGATGCACCAACCATTTACTAACACACATGAATTTGTCAAGTTATCAATAGAGCCCTCAATATTCAAAACCTATAATAGGGCTTGTTATTCTCAGTGACCATTTCATTAGGCTCTTCTAGGGGTAGAAATGTAAGATCTTCAAAAAAGAAATTTACTCTTTTTTTTTTTTTTTTTTCTTTTCCCCTTCCTTCCTTCCTTTCTCTTTCTACCCATTAACCCTGAGGGGGAAGGTTATTGATAATTCTTAACAATCATTGCACCCATAAGCCCTAGACCGTTCACGTTGCCCGAAGGGCAAATTCCAAATCTTTAAATTGATCTTCAAATTTATCTATTTTTGCCGCTAGTACATTTATTTCTTGTTTTATTTCTGATTTTATTTCTGCGGCAGTTGCGGCGAGTTCCATTTTTATCTGTTGCAGATTGTCCTTTAGAGTAGAGCATAGGAAAGTAATTGTTAAAGGCTCCTTATTGGCCTCTGAATCAAGGATTTCCAAGCTGGCATCAGTATCATTCATCTTCTGTTTAAGACTTTTGTGTTGAGGAGAGAAATACGTTGACAGAGATTTGTCCTGGGATGTGTCTTTTTTCTCTTTCCTCATAGAGGATTTTGAGTCTTGTGCCTTTTTAGCAGCCATAGTATGGAATTACCTAAATTGCAGTCACACCAGTAATAGGTAGGCTGACTTTAATAAAAAAGTATATAAGCTGACTTTGACAAAATATATCCCCCAGTTGGGATAAGTAACCGGACTAAATATATAATAAATGAGTATTAATTCACAACAGAGAAACGAAAAAAAAAAAAAAAAAAAAAAAAAAAGTTCTTTTATTTTTCTCCTTTCCCTTTCCCTCCAATTATTGCAACTGCAGCGTTGTATGTCAGTATTTTATGACAGTATTTTATGTCAGCAGGTACCACTCAAAAGTAGAATAAACTGCAGCCTCACATTATATCAGCTCAGCAGCTGATTTGTATTTCTGCGGCTACAGATTAGATTAGATTGAAACAGCAGATTGAGACAGCTCGGCGGCTGATATATATTACCACAGTAAAGCGTCGCTGAAGATCCGGCTGTCCCGTATCAATTTTCAGCGTGGCTGATCATTAAGAGCTGAGACACGGGAGTCCTGGAATCCAGCATGGTTGAGAAGCTGGCTGTCCTTCTACTGATTAAAGGCTGCGAGAGGTCAAACTGCCCCCAATATATTTCCAAATTTCTGCAGTTCTAGATGACCCCTTTCGGTTGATGGCATACGATATTGGAGAGAAAGAGACCTGGTGCTTCTCGAGGTCGTCTCCCGCCGGGCGCACCATTACATGGCGGGCCGCCCCTCCTCTTCCGTCATCACGCCGTCAGCGCGTCAGCACGCCTCAGCACGTCTGCACGTCATGACGCCTGCTGTTCATTAACAATTTAACCCAATCAGGTAAGCCGGTGCCCGGAACCTCCTTCTACCATAGCAACTAAATTCCGATGAAATTGCCATGGTGCCTGGAGTGGCCCTTTAATTATATTTTTACTCACAGATACGTATTACATAGTTACATACAGGGATAACTAAACATAATAAGAAAAGTAAAACATAAATTGCTGAATTGCTATACTCAATTTAGTGGAACATGCTAATTCCTTTGTTAGTTTTGAAAACCATATACAATTTGGTTTTGTATGGTATTATATGCACTATTAACAAATGCACATTTAAAAGTAGCATTTTGTATCCTGCGAATGTAATTATGTTGTAGATCTTATCAGCTATCTTTTGTGGTATACTCATTTCCTGGACTCTCTAGGAATGTTCAATTACTTTCTACTAGAAGGAATGAAAAATGACTCCATGTGGTGAAATCAGGGGGGAAACATTGGCCAATTTGTACCAAACAACTTCACGAAGATTTGTCAATAGCATTCCTAAACAACAGGCAACATATTGTGCACTGTCTGAAAACAGTAAAAAAACAAATATTGTAAATAATGACGTCTGGTAAATATCTTAATGTAATCCACAAAAAATGCCTTCATAGTAACATGTCTAATTTTATTTTTCACTATCATTACTTGTTTAATTTTTTTGATTCTGAATCTTAAATGGACACTGTTGGTACCCAGACTACTTTATCACATTGAAGTGGTCTGGGTGCAATGTCTCTGTCCCTTTAACCCTGCAATATGAGTACAGTTATACAGTCAGGTCCAGAAATATTTGGACACTGACACAAGTTTTGTTATTTCGGTTTTTGGGTCCTGAAATATTTGGACATGGACACAGGTTTTGTTATTTTGGCTGTTTTTCAAAATGCATTCACGTTATAGTTAAATAAGGAATATGGGCTTAGAGTGCAGCCCCTCAGCTTTAATTTGATGGTATTCACAACCAAATTGGAGGAAGGGTTCAGAAATGACAGCTCTTTCATTTATTGCCCCCTCTTTATCAAGGGACCAAAAGTAATTGGCAGGGCCGGTGCTAGGATTTTTAGTTACACAGGCGAAGATGCATTTTGGCGCCCCCAACCCTCATTAAAAAAAAAAAAAAAAATGCATCTTCACCTGTGTGTCTTTCCTCCCAAGCCACAGGCACACAGGCATCATTTTTCAGTCACACAGTCAAAGTCATACAGGTACACTGTCATACAAAGACAGAAATAATCATACAGAGACATACAGACACATACAGTCAGAGACATACAAGCAGAGATATACATGCATACAGAGACATGCAGGCATATAAAGACATACATGCATACAGAGGCATACCGTCATACAGACACATACATACAGACAGGCATACAGAAACATACATACAAAGACATTCAGGCACATACATACAGAAATACAAGCATAAATAAACATACATACAGAGACATACAGGCATGCAGACACATACATACATACATACATACAGGCATACAAAGACATACATACATACAGGCATACAAAGACATACACACATACAGAGACATACCGTCATACAGACACATACATACAGACAGGCATACAGAAACATACATACAAAGACATTCAGGCACATACATACAGACATACAGGCATAAAGAAACATACATACAGAGACATACAGGAATGCAGACACATACATACATACAGGCATACAAAGACATACACACATACAGATACCTGCATGCATACAGAGACATAACGTCATACAGACACATACATATAGACAGGCATACAGACACATACATACATACAGAGGCATACCGTCATACAGACACATACATACATACAGAAACATGCATACAAAGACATACAGGCATACAGAGACACACACATACGTACATACAGAGACATAAAGGCATACAGTTACATACATGCATACAGAGACATATATACAGACATTCAGAGACAAACATACATCCAGTTACATACATGCATACAGAGACATACAGAAACATACGTACAAGACATACAGACACATACATGCATACAGAGGCATACCGTCATACAGATAGATACATACATACAGACAGGCATACAGAAAAATACATACTCACACACACACACACACACAAACTCACAGACACATACTCGAACACACACACACTGACAGACACACACACACACTCACTGACAGACACACACACACACACACTCACTGACAGACACACACACACACACACTCACTGACAGACACACACACACTCACTGACAGACACACACTCACTGACAGACACACACACACTCACTGACAGACACTGACACTGACAGACAAATCAAACCTTGTGCAGTCAGTAACCTTTTCCTACAGATGAATCTTACCTGTAACAGTAAAAAAGAACTCTTAGCACAGCTCTTAGACAGTTGAAGCTTCTGTAAAACTCTCCAGAATATCTCCAACCACACACACACTTAGAAGCAACACTTAGATGAAGCAACCAAGCTCTATTAGCCAAGCTAATGACAACTACCCTTATATACTCCTAAAATCACCTCCCACTAGGAATGTTTAACACCTGGGTAGGCCTCTGCTTATTAGCAAACAATAGCTAATTTAAATAGCAATCAATAGCAAGTAGCTACCTAATCCAATCAAATGCCTTATAATTACCAACAGGAAATCAAACCTTGTGCAGTCAGTAACCTTTTCCTACAGATGAATCTTACCTGTAACAGTAAAAAAGAACTCTTAGCACAGCTCTTAGACAGTTGAAGCTTCTGTAAAACTCTCCAGAATATCTCCAACCACACACACACTTAGAAGCAACACTTACTCACACTGACAGACACACACAAACTCACAGACACATACTCGAACACACACACACTGACAGACACAAACACATACACACTGACATACACACTCACATGCACACACACATACACACACAGTAATTAATTATCTAAATTAAATTTACATTTCCCACCCAGCCTCCCTACCTGGAGTGCTGGCGTGGGTCTTTCATTGGTGGTCCAGTGGGGCTGCTGGGAGGCGTGCGGCTGAAGTGGATTAGGAGGCGGCGAGGGAGCTCTGATCTCTCTGACCGGCTCCCTCACAGGCTGTTTTCTGATGCCGCGGGAGCCGGAATATGACGTCATATTCCGGCTCCCATTCCGGCTCCCGCGGCATCAGCAAAAGGCGCGCGAGGGAGCCGGTCAGAGAGATCAGAGCTCCCTCGCTGCCTCCTAATCCACTTCAGCGCCGCTCCGGGGATCCAGGAGGTGACCAGTCAGGAGGGAGCACTTCCCTCCTGCCGGTCACTGGAATTTTGCGCCCCCAGAGCCGGTGCGCCCTAAGGCGGCCGCCTGTGCCGCCTTATGGACGCGCCGGCCCTGGTAATTGGACAATTGACTCGAGCCGTTGCACAGGTGTGGGCTCTTCCTTAATTATATTTCACTTGGAAAATTGTTCCAATTAACCCAATTTCACATGAAATCTGAAATTTACGTTGAATTCTCACTATGATGAATATCCCAGCTAATAATTTCTGCAAATCATTTTGAAAACATCTTATACTCAATATTAATAGTAATAAAATGGCTAAAAAGTAAAAAAAAATATGAAAAAAATGTTTATGCAAATTTATGTATGTTTATTTTTCAAGTGCAATTGGCACATAAAAATGCTGTTTTATTCTATGTTTAGGAGCTAGCTATAAAATATAAAGAAAAAGTGCTTTGTAACAAATGGGTTCAAAAGTAAAACGGAGAATCGTGCAGTTTTGTTAGATAACCTCTATTGGACAGTACACACCCTTTTATATCTGAATCCACTTGATGACATTTGACAAAATATTAATTATTGTTTCTTTGATTTGAGTGAGTTTCTGCTGCGGTTATTTTGATCAGAGATTTGGTCTCCCCATGGCGTTAGCTGCAGTATGCTACACCCTGTAAAAATGACCGCAATATATGGTACACTTCTTGAAAAAGGGCAAATTAATTATTGAGTGATACTGCCACAATGAACAATTATTAATGTAGAATAGAATTATTTATTACACAAAACATCTGGATTGACAGACAGAGTGTTTGTGGAGCACTTTAGCCAGATTTGAATTTCAGAAAACTGTTACAGTCTCCAGCATTGCAATTTCTCTCGTTTAAATTTCTGTAACCCGTGAGATTTCCACATTCCAGTCCTCCACAAACATCCACAATTTCCATCTCTAATTTGCATTAGAACATAGTGACATAAATCTGATCTGGCAAAGAAAAAACTCGAAATTCCAGACAGAAGATTTTGCTTTCGGAATTATATAATATTCGTTCGTGTTTTAATATATATCTAGATACTGAAAATAATGTTCATTAACTATGTCTCAAATGTATTTATTTTTTACTACAACTCGTATTGGACTATGCTCCCGAACCTTTGGTAGATCTGTCGTTGATAGAGTTATTTATTGAAGTGAGAATTCAAAGTGAATTCAAAATTCCTTTTAAATTTAAGGTCCAAATAGCCAAAAAAATTCTTTAAGCCAGCGTTGCTTTCATTTCACAGACTCTGGCCTTAAATTTGAAATTAATTTTGAAAATCACTTTATTAAATAACTCTACATGTCATTATTCTGCATAGAATTACACATCACACATCATTTGCTAATTCTCCTATTTAGCAAATTATATCCTGTTAGGTTTTATATAATGGCATTGTGAATATTCCCTTTTCTAATTGTATTTTTATGCAGTGAATAGTTTAAAAAGTGTGTTTTTCTTTTTCTTGTATTGTACTAATTTTTTTACACCCAGTTCTGTAGTTGTAATGGTATGTATAAGTTTCTCCCCCACCTTCATGCCTTATGAAACTTTCAAAGAAGGTGTAATATAATCATACCCCCTATGACCTGTTTATTCTTTTTTTTCTATTTTGTTTTTAATTTTTGTTTTTATTTAAAAAAAATTTTAAAACATTTTTTTTTTAAATTTATTTCTATTTCCTTCTTATTGTAAATGAATATTGATTGTATGTGGACTGAACATGAGCTATTTCACAGTACAGGGCCTGCGTTATATTTACTACATTATGAGACATCTTTTCTTTGAGATACTGTACTGCAATTCTGTCAGATACATATTGCAATAAATGGACCTCCTTTACGATATGCCCATGTAATGATCATATGTTGTTTAAGTTCATGGGTTATTTTTCCCCCTTCCTGCATTTGTTTACCTGCTTTTCCCCTTTTTTGTTCAATTACCTTTCCCGTTGTTGTTATTCCCTGTTGTTATGTTTTTGCAAAATCTCAATAAAAACTATTTGAAAAGAAACAAGCTGGATGTTGTTGCTATTTGTATGCTGTAATCAAAATTAACTGAGTTTGGGGAATTATCTACCTTAGTTAGTCACTAAATTTAGCTTATCAGATTCTTCCATAAGGAGTCTGTTTTTATCCAGTTTTTTTTTTCCTATGATGAACTTCAAATCCAGTTTAGGGATTTTAGCTCTGAAATGAATAAAGGTTGTAAAGGTCTGCTGACAGCGTGGGGTGAGGGTTGATGTTGTTTTTAAAGGACCACTATACGCACCCAGACTAATTCAGCTCAATGAAGTGGTTTAAGTGCCAGGTCCCCCTGGTTTTAACCCTGCAGCTGAAAACATAGCAGTTTCAGAGAAAGTGCAATGTTTACACTGCAGGGTTATTCCAGCCTCTAGTGGCTGTCCTTCTGACAGCCACTAGAGGCGATTCCGTGATTTACACTGAGTAAAAAACACTTATTTGACACCGGACGTCCTCACGGACCACCAGCGTCAAAGAAGATGCATTGAGTAATGCTTTCCTATGGGCAGGTTTGAATGCGTGCACCTCTGGCCGCGCATGCGCATTCGACTCCACTCGGGAGCTGACGTCGATGGAGGAGAAGAGGTCACCAGCGCCTAGGGAGCCGGTCACTGGCGCTCGATTAAGGTAAGCAAACAAATGGTTAATTAACCATTTATTCACCACGGAACAGGGCCCTAGTCACCGTTTATTTGACTAGTGCTCTATAGCATTAGAAATACATATTTGTATTCCTAATGCGATAGTGTTCCTTTAAAGTTTATTAATATTTGTGGGGCCTCTGCAGATACTCTTCCTGATTTTTATATCTTCTACATCAGGGGTGTCCAAAAGTTGTTTTTTTTTTTTTTTTTTTTTTTGTAAATTCTTTATTAGGACAATCAGGTGAGTACAGAATCACAAAAATACTTACACCACAACAGTGTAAATACGTATAGTCAGTTCGGAGAGTAACACTGAAAGTAAGCGTTGTTGTCTTCTGATTATCTAACATACGGCAAGCATTATACAGCTGTTAATCAATCAGTAAATTATAAGCAATTGTAGCAAATTAAACAATTTAAACAATTATAGGTAGGTGCATCTTCACGAGCCAAAACAGTTTCAGTAACATCAGTAATCGATCAAGCGGGTTTAAACCAGGGGATATCTCAGGGCCCCATTCCTTGGTCCCACTAAGGAACCTGGCATATAGACCTTATGGCTACGAAACTAGATAATAACTTCAATCTCAAACATGTTTATGTTGGGCACATGGAGCTGTAAGATCCTACGTGGCCCCAGTTGGGCGTAGTGTCGGAGATATGTAGGTATTTGCTGAACTAGGTGTGTTGTGGTGCAATTAAGATTGTCAGTTCCAAGCTCATACGTTTCACAGTTAAGGAGCGCCACCCCTCTAATCCGATTCTTAACCAGGGATCTCCTAAAGAAGAGAATTCCAGGAGTCGCCTGTGCAACAGAAGTGGTTTGGGTATGTCCGTCTATCGTAGTAGTCCTACAGTCTGAAGCCTGATGTGGTGCCTTGGAGTATTGCAGGGTTTATGTTGTATTCCCGTCCCCCTGTCAGTCTAGTGTGTCATACTTTGGGGTTATTGCTGTGTATGTTCAGTTCCCTAGTTGTTTCGTCAGTTAGCCTTTAGTGATGACATTGGCTCGCCTTCCTGAAATCTACTACATTCCATACCTATAATTCGTGCCTCCTCGCAGTCGGGTGCCCCTGTTCCCGACCTCCTCGGGCCCAGCCCGAGCCGCCGCCACGGTGTCCTAGAAGTAGGTCGCGTGGGCTTGAGTGGAAGCATTGTATAGTGAGAGAAAGAGAAAGGGGAAGGGGGGGGGACAGAGGAAGGAGGGTAGGGAGGGTAGGGTGTAAAAGTGGCACCGTGCGTCGACGTGCGCCCGGGCATCCCTGGACCCTGTGTACAATGGCGTGCGTTATGTTCCTCCTGCTCCCGGTCGAGAGAGGTATACATACCACGGGGTCCAGGTGGCGACGTGTTTGGTGCTCCGTCCGAGTAGTTCTGCGTATCGTGCCTCGGCCGTGTGTATGTCTTCTACCCTCTGAAGCCATTCTGTCACAGTCGGTGGTTGGGTCTGTTTCCATTTAGCAGGTATGGATGCCTTTGCCGCATTCAGTAGGTGTCGAATTATCGATCGCTTGTATTGGGCTATTGAGCCTTCCGTGTGATGCAGTAGGGCCATTTCTATGTTGAAGTCAGGTAGGTCTCCCAGGATGGTTGTCATTTCCCTTTGTATATCTTCCCAAAACGGCTTAATCTTTGCGCAATCCCACCAGATGTGTCTTATTGTGCCCGTGTGGGTTTCGCATCTCCAACAGGTGTCTGTAGTACCCGGGAATATCCTGTGTAGTAGAGATGGAGTCCTATACCAGTGGGAGAGTAGCTTAAAGTTGACCTCCTGGTAGTTGGTACTTATGGAGCTTTTGTGTTGTAATATTAGTATCTGTTCCCACTGTGCTTCAGTGAACGTCCTATCCGTCAACTCTTCCCATCTTCTCTTGAACGCCGTGTTTTGTGTGCGATCTCCTGTTATAAGCTGTTGATAGATGACTGAGACTCTGCCGTCCGCGTCGGAGCCGGTCGTGCAGAGGCGTTCAAACCACGTCTGTTCTCTATGTAGTGCTACCCTGTTGGGGAGGTTATAATAAAATGCCGTAATTGAGCGTAGTGAAATCTGTGCATTAGCGTCGGATGCGGTGTTCCACTCCATTCCTGAATGCTCCGTATTCCAGAGTTGCCTAGGACCTCGTATATCGGGACATAATCGTTGTTTCCCTCTATTGGCCAGGAAGATCTGTGGAGCCCTCCACCTATCTCCGAGTTATGAGTTATCGGTATCAGGGGGCTCGGTTGTGGGGAGATACGTAGGTTTCGTCTTATGAGAGACCACGTCTTTAGCGTTTGTGTGATGGGTGATTCAGCGCCCAGTTTCGATGTTACATCCGCCGAGCCTTGCCATGTGAGCCTGTAAAAGGCTTTGTTCATGCCTTCTCTATCTAGTGCCACCCATAGTTTGTTATCAGACGCAGTATGCCAGTCCCTGATCCGCTGCAGTACCGCGGCATGGAAGTATTTGCGGATATCCGGTAGGGCCAGGCCCCCCCAATTCTTAGGTAGGCATAGCTTGTCAAAACTGAGCCGTGCCCTTTCTCCCTTCCAGACATATTTTATCACCGCCGACTTAAGAGACGTAAAAAATTCTGGTGGAACGTGCCAGGGAATGGTGTGGAAGTAGTAGAGCAGCCGTGGGAGAATGTTCATCTTAATCACTGATATACGACCCTGCCAGGATATGTGATCGTAGTTCCAACTCTTAAGGTCGTTTAGTATTGTGCGCAAAAGGGGGGTGTAGTTCCTGGCATACAGTTCTTTCGGGTTTCTGGGCATCCAGATTCCCAGGTATCGCATCTGGTCTTGGCACCAATGGAAGGGATATTTGCGTTTGATTTGCTCTCCTATAGTCGTCGTAGTTGAGACATCTAATAGTTCGCATTTAGTTAAGTTAAGCTTCAGCCCCGACAACTGGCCATATGCGTCAAATTCTCGCATCAGGGCCGGCAAGGATTTAGCTGGGTCGTTCACAAAGAAGAGCATGTCGTCTGCATATACAGCTACCTTATGTTCCTGGTTCCCATGCCTAAATCCTCTGATCTCTGGCGTATGTCTCACCCTATCCAAAAATGGCTCCAGCGTGATGGCAAACAGGAGTGGCGATAATGGGCAGCCCTGCCGAGTGCCATTGTGAATGGCGAAGGCGTCCGTAAGCGCGCCATTCACCCTCACTCTGGCACTGGGGTCTGTATAAAGCGCCTCTATCCAAGTCACCATCCCACTTCCTAGTCCCACTTTACGTAATGTCGCCATCATGAAGTCCCAATTCACCCGATCAAAAGCCTTTTCGGCGTCCGTTGAGAGCATTAGTAGGCCCGATTTCTCTCTAAGGGCTAGTGCTTGTATGGAAAATGCTCGGAGTGTGCAATCTCTGGCTTCCCTTCCCGGTACAAAACCAGTTTGATCTGGATGTATTAAGCGCGGTACATACTGTTGTAGTCTGGTGGCAAGGATCTTGGTGAAAAGCTTCACATCCGCGTTAAGAAGTGAGATCGGCTGGTAGCTACTGCAGTTTTCAGGGTTTTTGCCGGGTTTGGGGATCACCGTGATGGTAGCTGCTAGTGTTTCCTGGTGGAATTTATCTCCTTGTTGAAGTCGGTTGAGGGCTGCCATTAGGTGTGGAGTCAGAATATCTCTGAATAGCTTATAGTATCCCGCCGAGAGCCCGTCTGGTCCCGGAGCCTTCCCTTTCTTCGCTGCCTTAATCGCCGCTTGAACCTCTTCCGTGGTGATCGGGACCTCTAGTAGTTCCGCTTCTGCCGATGTTAAGGCATCAGGTTGAAATCCTTGTAAGTAGCGCGTTGTCGCGTCTTGTAGTTCTGCTCCGCGGGCATCTGGGGGTGACTGCGTGGAGTTATATAATTGTTGGTAATATTTACAGAATTCAGTGGCAATTGCCTCCGGGTATTGTGTAAGTGTGCCGTCAGTCTTCCGTAGTTCGTGTACTTGCGCCCTGGTTTGTTGGGGTCGGATCATGCGGGCTAGGAGTCTCCCACCTTTGTTGGCATGGATGTAGAAGAAGGCTTTGGATCGTTGCGTCGCCCTATGATGTTTGCTGGCTACCAGTTCCGCCAATTGTCTGCGAGCATCCAGGAGTGAGCGATAATGCTCTTCTAGTTGCGATCGCTTGTGTTGTGCTTCAAGTCGGGAGATCCGGTCGGTGAGATCCAGCATTTGTTGTTGCGATTCCCTCTTTTTACGAGAAGCAATCTGTATGAGATGGCCTCGAAGTACACTCTTGTGTGCTTCCCATAGCGTCACCTTCGATACATCCTCCGTGTCGTTTTCACTGAAGTAGTTGGTGAGCTGTTCTGTCAAGAGTGCCTGCACTTCCGGGTCCGACAGGAGCGACTCATTTAGCCTCCACGTTGTCCTAGTGGGCCTGAACAGCGGGGAGTCCAATTTCATGGACACTGCGCCGTGGTCCGACCATGGTGTCGGTGTGATTGTAGCTTACTGTAAGTATTGTAGGCCCTCCTGTTGTATAAGGACATAGTCAATGCGCGAGTATCTCCTGTGTATGGCTGAGTAGTGTGTATAGTCCCGGGTTGTCGGGTGTATGGTCCGCCACGCATCTACTAATCTCAAGTCTCGCATGGTCTTCTTTATAGCCCTAATCGCGGTTTGAGGTATGCTGCTGTGTCCAGTCGAGGAGTCCATCAACGGGTCAAGCGGTGCGTTGAAGTCCCCCCCTATGATGAGCGAACCTTCCGCAAATATTGCCAGTTGGCGGAATGTTTTGCACAAGAACATTGCCTGTTTTGCGTTTGGCGCATAGATAGAGGCGAAGGTGTATTTCCTTCCTGCAATCGTGCCTTTGATAAAAAGGAACCTACCGTTAGGGTCTGCCTTTTGGTCCAGCAGAGTGAATGTAAGATTCGCGGCCATCAGTATCGCCACTCCTACTTTTCGAGCTTCAGGGTGAGTGCTATGGTAATTGACTGGGTAATCTCTGTCCTTCAGTCTGTGGGTATCGGAAGATTTGAGGTGTGTTTCTTGTAGCATTGCCACGGAGATCCGTCTGCGGTGAAGTTCTCTTAGGAGGTGTGTGCGCTTCTCAGGCGTGTTAAGGCCTCGGCAGTTCTGCGTCAGGACATGTAGAGGTGCTGCTGTGTATGCCATGGGGCGAGTGTGGGCGAGGTCGCTGGTGCTTCTGTGGTCGCTTTTAGGTGTTCCAAGACCAGTAGCCCGTGCGCACTTCAACTCCCGGTAGAAGGGGGTGGGGGGGGGGGTGGGAAGAAGGAATACAAGTACAGTTAAGGAAGAGGAAGGGTACAGCCCTCGTAAGTTAAAATTCCCACGAGATGGGGGCGGCTCGGCCCACTCCCAATTCAGTCCGTCCCAGGAGGCCCCCGGTGCGAGTGCTCAATGGCGTGACGTCAACAAGAAAAGGAATTATCCCCACAATACGGGGGGGTCCTGTGTAGCTGGGTGGATAACAAGACCGTACCGTCCCCTAGCAAGCTAGGGCAGCCGCGGTGTTGGGTCCCCCAGTAATTTGGTCTACACAGGTATGAGTCGGGGTGGTGGTGAGACCGATGAGGCCCAGTGTCACTGCCAGGTAGGCAGCAGAGGCTCAGAGTCTAGTGGTGTAATAGTGTGTGGATCTCTCAGAGGGATGTCCATGTCCCACTTGTTACTAATTTTAAATCAATGGCTAGTTCAATGAAAATGAGAATGTCGATCTGTACGGTCACGTCTTATGGGGGTATGGGTTAACATTCAGTAGGTTTGTGCGGTGTGAGCGGCAGCTGGTCCTTCCCTATGTCTGGGTGAGTAGTCCATGTCTGTTTTAGGTTAGCTCGGGTCGTGGGTTTCAGCGGGCTGGGTCAGCTACATGGGGAGTGCATCCCGGGTTTCCCCGTCTCCCACAGTGGTCCCCGTCCCGGATCCCCTGGTTCAAGAGTCATGAGCGGGGCCAACCGTCTGCGGGGGGGGGGGGGAGGGGGGGGGGGCACACAAGGCGCCCTGGGTATGTGCATGTCTGTCAGCCATGTGTGCAAACTTCCTAATTGACGTTTATTGTGCAGTGCAAGGGATACACATTTCCCTCTCTAATGCGTTATAGCCAATAGATAACGTCACTCCTCAGTACCTCCCATGAACCCCCTACCTCCCCGCCCCACCAAACCCACCCGCATTCCCCCCACCCCCGAGACCATGTGCTACCAATAGAGTCATAGTTTTAGTCCCAGTGTAACTCCTCACTTCCCTCCCACTTCCCCCATAGCCCTAGGGCACATTAGTAACCCAGCCAAACTCCCACCTCTAGAGCCATCCCACCCGCCACTGCCCTGCATTACATTAACAATAAAACAAGAACTATGTATAGGTATGTGTCCCCTTATTCGCCTCCCAACCCCCTCCATCCATCTCACAATTAGAGCTGCAGGTAGCAGTTAAGTTAATGTTATGGCATGACCAAATCGCATTTGTAGCATCAGTGGAACCACATTATTTCAGGAGTTCAAGAGTCTCGTAATTAACCAGTAGTCTTATATAGCGATACAGTTCGTGTTCTATGTACACACGTGGGATAGTCCTTGCAAGGGCCCCCACCCACGAGCAAGCCCAGTGTCGCGTACCACCCCCATCAGGCCCCCCTCCCCAATCAACTCGGGATAGCCTCCCGTCCCCAGGGGCATGCTAGGAATGTGTTGCGATACTTGGTCATGCAAAAGTTCCCACAAATGTGTGTATGTGCGTACAGTACTTATCTGTCTTCTGCAGTACACGGGATAGCGTTGGCTTCAGTGGTCATCTGCAGGCCGTGGTATGTTGTGCTCGTCGTGGTCGGTCTTTCTTGCCTGGTGAGAATAGGGGAGGGCCACCACCTTATTCCTCCGGGTCTGTGGGTATCAGTTGCCTGCGGGCCTGTGGGCGCCTTGGTGTGATGTCTCGCCTCCTGCGATGCTGGCTCGGGGTGTGGATTCCTTGCCTCTGGTCCATTGGCCCCAGTATCCAGTCGGTGACCTCCGTAGGTGGGAGGTTGAGGCGCTGTAGGAACCTGGGCACCTCCTCTGGCCAACGTAACGGGAACCAGTCGTCGTGATGTCTGGCCAAAAGCATAAAGGGGAAACCCCATTTGTACGGGATCCCTCTGTCTCTGAGTAGCGCAGTGATGGGTCTCAGGGCCCTGCGGGCCTCTAGCGTAAGGGGAGACAGGTCTTGGTACAGAGCTACTTCTGCGCCATTGAATCGCCAGGTGGGTCTTGCGCGGGCCTTGTTCATTATTTTCTCCTTCAGTTTGTAGGAGTGCAGGCAGCATATAATGTCTCTTGGCATGTTATCAGACGTGCGTGCTCTATTCGCCCTGTGCGCCCTGTCAAACGTTATGGAGTCTGGTGCATCTGGTCCCAGTATGTTGCGGAACAGCGTTTGTAATGTAGCTTCTACGACCTCTGCCCCGTCGGGTTCTGGCATGCCGCGGACCCTTATGTTAGATCTGCGGCCCCTGTTATCAAGATCTTCAGTTTGGCGTCTTAGGTGTAAAAGGATATTGCCTTGCCTGTGTATGGCCAGATTTGAAGCCTCAACTCTCTCCCCAATAGCCTGTACTGAGGTTTCAGCTGCCTGTATCCTGGTGGCCTGTGTGGAAATTTCGGCCTTGAGGGAGTTTACCTCTATGCGGATCGCCGCGTGTAGGTTGTCAGAGAGGGTCTGCATGTCAGTTTTGGTGACCATTGCTGCTGCTAGGGCTTTGATCGCTTTTATGTCCGCACTGATTTCTGCCAGCGTGGGTGCAGCCGGCTCTGAGGTTGGTGAGGGGGCCGGGGAGTCGGCCATGTTTGCGCCCGCGGCCACGTGGTGTTCGGTTGTCGCCGGAGCCAGGTACCCGTCCATGGGACCCGTTTGTGCGGCAGTCGCCGGGTTCCTGGGGGTTTGGGAGCCGTCTGGGCGTTTAGTGCGCCCCATATCCGTGCCGTGCTGATGTGTGAGCCCGCTATAGCTGCTGCGTGGGTCGGAGCTCTTTCTCTAAGCGGCCATCTTCAGTCGCGGCCCGGTGTCCAAAAGTTAGATCCCCAGATGTTGTAGTACTACAACTTCCATGATGCTTTGCATGCCTTTGCATCCCTTTAGAATGACAAGGCATCAAGAACATTGTAGTTTTAAAACAATTGGGGATCTACCTTTTGGGCACCCCTGTTCTACATTTTATTTTGTCAGTTTGTATTAGTTTAATACTATAGAAATTTGTAATCATGCAACCCTAAGATCATTGCAAATGGGGTGTTACCTAGTAAATAGACATGAACTTTTGTTTTTGAGCAATTTGAAATATGATCGGAAAATTATGTTTTCCTTAATTTCCATTAAAAAAAAATCTTGGTAATAAAATTTAAAATGACTGATTTGAACACTGAACACATTTATTTTGGATGTTCTCATGCAAAGCCTGAGGACGTCTAGTGTCGTTTTACAAAGTTAAAGGGACACTATAGTCACCTAAACAACTTTAGCTTAATTTAGCTTAATTCATTTAGTGTATAGATCATGCCCCTGAAGTTTCACTGCTCAATTCAGTGAATTTAAATCACTTTGTTTCTGTTTATGCAGCCCTTGTCACACCTCCCCTGGCTCTGATTGATACAGCCTGCATGAAAAAAAGTGGTTTCACTTTCAATCAGATGTAATTTACCTTAAAAAGTTTATCTCTTGCTCTGTAAATTGAACTTCAATCACATACAAGAGGCTCTTGCAGGGTCGTGTAAGCTATTAACATAGCAGGGGATAAGAAAATCTAAATTAACCAGAACTTGCAATAAAGGAAGCATAAACATTATATGACTCTTTACAGGAAGCGTTTATGAAGGCTGTGCAAGTCACATGGAGGGAGGTGTGACTAGGGTTCATAAACTAAGTGATTTAACTCCTAAATGGCATAGAATTGAGCAGTGAGACTGCAGGGGCATTATCTATACACCAACACTGTTTCATTAAGCTAAAGTTGTTTTGGAAGCTATAGTGTCCCTTTAAACTCCATGAAACTGCAGGAAGTGTCTCTAGTGGCTGTCTGGCAGATAGACATTAGAGGCATTCTTAACACCACAAATGTTTCTCTAAAACTACACTGTTTTACATTGCTGGGTTAAGGGAACAAGGACACTGCACCCACAGCACTTCAATAAGATGAAGTCATCTGGGTGCCTATAATGTCCCTTTAAGGAATGGAGTTATAGTTTCAGTGGTCCAAGCAAGGACATTTTAGCCGCGAGGCAAACAAGGCATTTGCCTTGGGCGGCATTTTCCAGGGGGCGTCAAAAAAAGCCGCCCCAAATGCCCAGGGCAAATGTCTTGTTAGCCTTGCGGCTAACAGTCCAGGCAGGCGGGTGGTCATATTCCGGCTCCAGGTGACCGGCATCACTCTGCGCGCGTGAGGGAGCTGAGCAGATCGCTCAGGGGAAAGTGCTCCCTCGCCAGCGCCGCCCGACTGACCGCCCAGCAGCCCCACTAGACCCAAGGGAGACGGAGAAACCCCCCCCCAGCATTCCAAAAGGTAAAGAGGCTGGGGGGGTTAAATAAAATAAAATAAAAAAGTGAGTTTGTTAATGTGAGTGAGTTAGTGTGTGTGTGTCTGTTAGTGTGTGTCTGACTGTGTGTGTGTGTCTGACTGTGTGTGTCTGTTAGTGTGCGTCTGTGTGTGTCTGTGTGTGTCTGTTAGTGTGTGTGTCTGTAAGTGTGTATGTGTGTTTGTTAGTGAGTGTGTGTGTGTCTGTTAGTGAGTGTGTGTGTGTGTGTCTGCTAGTGAGTGTGAGTGTGTTTGCCTATTAGTGTCTGTTAGTGTGTGTGTCTGTTACTGTGTGTGTGTGTCTGTTAGTGAGTGTGTGTTTCTGTTAGCGAGTGTGTGTTTCTGTTAGCTAGTGTATGCGTATCTGTCAGTGAATGTGTGTGTGTGTATTTAGATGGCGGGGCAGGGGGGAAGGGTTGGGTAGGGCGGTGCGGGGGGGAGGGCGTGGGGCACCCGAGTTTTGTCCTGCCTAGGGCAGCACAAAACCAGGATACACCACTGGGTCCAAGAGTAGATAACGACAATTAGCTAGGTCAGCAAAATTTGACCTAACAGGACCAATAAATAATGGTCAGTCTCCTATTTCCCTCTATATACAAAAGCAAAGCATCATATAACTTTGTAAGTTTTCCATAATTTCTTATGTAATTGACATTTGATTTTTTTTTTTTTTTAAATACAGTACATCAACTCTATATTTATAGATGCAAATTATAACGCCATTATTTCCAAAAGAATAAATCAATGCACAGAGTCTACTTTGTAATCGTGGAAAGATTTACTGAACCTAATTTTCTGCCAGCCACTGTAAGTCATGAATGCCATGAAACAAAGGACTTGTGTCATTGCTCTTTAAAGTCACATACTCATTGTATAAGCTGGAATGGCTCTGTGCTGCTGAGCATGTGTAGCAAGCAGTAACAAGCTAGATAATAAAATATCAGACTCTTTCTGAAGGGTTGCTTTAATATACCAGTGGAAAGTACTTTTATGTACATGATTCCTAATTTAAAATAGAATGTTAAAGTCATTGCATATATTTTAATACATATCATTTTATTTGCTTTTAATTGAAAATTAGATAGACGGACAGACAGATAGACAGGTAAATAGATAGATATATAGATAAATATATAGATAGATGGATAGATACATAGATAGAGATGTAGCTAGATAGATAGATAGATAGATAGATAGATAATTGAAATATAGATTGATTGATGATATAGAGACAGACTGACAGACAGACAGACATAGATAGATAGATAGATAGATAGATAGATAGATAATTGATATATAGATAGATATATAGATTGATTGATGATATATATACAGACTGACAGACAGACAGAAAGACAGATATAGATAGATAGAAAGATAGATGATAGATAACTGATATATAGATTGATTGATGATATATAGACAGACTGACAGACATACATAGATAGATAGATAGATAGATAGATAATTGATATGTAGATAGATATATAGATTGATTGATGATATATAGACAGACTGACAGACATAGATAGATAGATAGATAGATAGATAGATAGATAATTGATATGTAGATAGATATATAGATTGATTGATGATATATATACAGACTGACAGACAGACAGAAAGACAGATATAGATAGATAGAAAGATAGATGATAGATAACTGATATATAGATTGATTAATGATATATAGACAGACTGACAGACAGACATAGATAGATAGATAGATTGATTGATGATATATAGACAGACAGACAGACAGACATAGATAGATAGATAGATAGATAGATATATGATAGATACATAGATAGAGATGTAGATAGATAGATAGATAGATAATAGATATATAGATAGATAGATGACATATAGATAGAGATGTAGATAGATAGATAGATAGATAGATAGATAGATAGATAGATGACACATAGATAGAGATGTAGATAGATAGATAGATAGATAGATAGATTAGCAAGCTCTGCAAGCCAGCAAACAAAACCTCCCAGACAGACATTCATAAAATATTTTAGTGTGAAATTATATTACTATGTAACTATAAGTAAAAACTGATCAGCTGCCATAAGGAAGGGTTCATTTTTTGAATATATTCTTCCACATTACATCACAGAAGAGATGTAGAAGATCACAACTAATAAAAAAAAGTTATAAAAGTGATTGATAATTACACTCTTGTAATCACAGGCTAGTTTAATAGCTAGAAAATATTAGCCTGCCATCTATGGGATAAAGATAAAGATAAAGATAAAGATGAAGAATGACTCTTAAGAACTTTGTGAACTTTGGGAAAGAAGTGCCTAGATTATATTTTAATGTTGCAGGTACAGGATGACTATGTCATGTTTTCATCTATTTAAAAAAACTCAATATGGATTGATCAGTTATGCTGCTCCCTCTAGGAAAAACACAATTAATCTATAATATAAAAAAGATAAGTGTTAAAAATGTGTAGCTACAATGCAGAGAAAAACATGCTTCATCATACACCATTCTACACAAAGTACAAATAAAAAATAACAATTATTATATGCCTGTACACATATAGATTGTTCAGTAGTTGATGGTTACAAATACGAGGTCTGAGTGAAAATTACTTAAAACATGCACATGCTTTACTCTTGCTGATTCGCAAATGAAGAAAATATATGCTCTCTAGGCTGATCTTCAGCTAAAATAAATAGTGTACAAAAAGGCATTACCATATAATAGAATCATAAAATAGTAAAATGCACATTTTAACTCATGTTTTTTGTCTACTGATTGGAACGATGGGTGTAGTGTCAGGTAGCACTACAACTTGATATCTTGTTCCTCTCAGGAGGTTCACAACATGTCCAGGTTGTTGTCACATGTCCTCTCTGATTCTCAGAAGACCGAATGAGAACAGTTTATATACATCAACATCATGTATCAAAATCATGTATTTATGTGTTTTATCTGCTGTAGACTTTTTCAGGAATAATTTATTGTCTAAAATCTTCTATTTAGATAAAGTAGGTACAAATGTATTATTATTTTCAGCATATTACATGTTGAAAATATCTTTCAAAAAATTCCACTGTTAACAACAATATGTGTTTAGAAATATTTCAAAGTTTTAATCTAAAAAAGTAAATCAATAGATTGCTACGCCTCATATTTATTAAAACACCTTTGGAAGTGTGGACAGTTGTAGAAAGTGTCTCTTTATAATAAAGCGTACAGTATAGCTTAGGTAAGGAGACTGTATTTAACATAAGTAGACATTCCTTTTAATCTCGTACTGGAGATCTGTGGCATATCATCTTACTGTTTTGTTATGTCTGTATCAAGCTAATTCTGCAATAAAAAAAATGCGTATCCAAAAAAAACTCGAGTTCCACATCTATGAATATAACGGACAATAATTACATTCACAGACAATTTCTGTACTGATATTAAGATAGTCAGTGGCAAATAAAAAACGGGGTTTACATTTTATTTCCTTGATATTTTCATGTGTATCTAGCTTTGTTCTTATATCTACAATGAAAGATGTATTATCCGAAAACATGTAAGGCATTTAGAAAACATATTTTTTTTTTAATTAACCCCTCCACTGTATCATGATTGGATCTCCTCTTTTGTTCACAGGTTTCTTTGTTTTATTAATAAATGAGAGGCTGTTGCACAATTTGAATGTGTGCAGGCATTATTTTTTTTGTTTAATGACCCCTTGCTAATGACACGATGAGACTGGGTTGTTAATAGGCCTACTTATGCTGCTAATTAAATTCACATGGTCGTGTATGATGGTAAGTACATATGATGTAAATTCCACCAAAATGATACACACGTACAAAATCTCTTTGTAAATAGGTCTCCTGAGAGTCATGTTTGGCTTTATTATCTTCTACATATGTTCCCCCTAATGCTGGCCATGAGTGATTTAACTTCGGAAAGAGAAAGATATAGGTAATTTCTCACACTACAATTCTTTGCAAGTTCATGTAACATGATCTAAATATGATTCAGATGTTTTATCTAAGGATTTAAAGATTGCATTTCATTTCAATACAGACAATCTTCTTCTCCTCTCCTATATTCCAAGGTTCATCTGGGAATACTATTCCACCACTCCTGCCCTTATAATAGACTTGATCATGAATATATTAGAATATATATTGTCTTCATGGCATTCCTCGGAGAATTACTTTTTTGTTTTACCATATCTTGGATTTTGTTTCTTTGAGATGAACTGGATTGAACAATTGTAATAAGATTAGGTATTTTTGGGTGAAATATAATATTGTTGGTTGGAATTGAGACAATGCATCTACCTACTCACTGATGACAGCACACCAAAAGCAGAAGGGCCTCCTGCTGTCCATTTTCAAGAGACCATTGACTTTGAACTGCTAATGTGTGCTGAAAGGTAAGGCACATGGTAAAAGGCATAATAGACATTGAGCATATCTTTTAAAAATGTTCTATTATTGAACGAACAGTTGTGTTGCAGTCCTCCCAACCATTCCGATTTCGGCAGAGTTTTCCTGATTTTCTGGCCCCATTCCATCTTAGTTACCTGGGGTCCTGCTTTTGGAAACACCAGGGAAGCATGTTTAACAAACATAGTGCAAACGCATCATTAGATGTAGATGTACTCGTGCTATGCTCAGGGCATAACCCTCAGTGGTCTGGCCTGAGTGATGGACAGGCAGCCTTGCATGCTTTCATGCCAGGCTAACCAAATTGTCAGGCAGACTTGCCCCTTTTCTGGCCAGAGCAACCTGCTTTCGGTATTGAAAGTGATGCAATCTCATCACTGGTCTGCATATTTTTCTCCTCTCCTACCAAAATTCACATTCACTGAACACCGAGTTGGGGGGTGCTGTACTATTGTACTATTTACCAGTTCATTTGACACAAAACCAGGCATTCACCATTCTGTGCTTCATAAGACTTTGCATTACTATTTTGTTGGTCAGTATCTTTTTATGTGTTTTATATATCAGTGAGTATGTTTAATGTATTTGATGATCAGTATACAATTACAATAATTTGATGATTATTATATCTTGTGGTTAGTATATCTTCACCACATCTATTTTGGTGGTTAGTGTGACGAACGCTCCTTTGCCTGGACGTTCTCCACGGGCTCCTGGAGGAGTGTGAAGGCTAGCCTCCTGACCGCTGACTATGGGCCATGGAAAAGGCTGGTAAAAATACTTGGTTTGTGGGATTTATTTGTATGGTTCGGGAACCGAACCAACTCACGAACTGCGGAACCACCTCTGTGCTTGTTAACCCCTGTTAACCTCTCTTGACACTTCAATCATCATGTGTTTTAATTCTGCGGATGATTTTAGCTCCATGAAATTGACGCCCAAACACCGCTGCCTGCATTCTGGCGAACATCTTGTTCGCCAGAATTCAGACTGCATTGTTTGGGCATCAAGTTCATGGAACTAAAATGGAACACTGAAACTCCCGTACACCGCTGAACTTTGACGAACACCTGTTTCTTCCCCACACATGTCAGGAGAGCGCTATTCGGTAGATTTGTTTGTCTGTGTCATACAAACAAACATTACCAATAAGCCAGAGTGTGCATTTGGTATTTATTTTGCATGGAACTCCCGAAGTTGACCATCAAAAACACAAAACGCCCTGGAACTTTTTTGGGCATAGGACCATGTGTGTGGACGGTCAGAACTTTACCCCATTGGCATTTCGGCTGTGTTTGTGAGATCTGAGCGCTTCTCGGATATGTTGGGCGCTCAGATCCAGGCTATCCGGGGATGTATAAACTATGGGAGTTCCTAGGTGGGAAATATGTGATTTTGTGTGTTTTTCATATTTTGTCATTTATTGCTGAGTCACGGTGACATTGCATTTTGGGGACATTGTGTGTGTGTGTGTGTTTATGGGAGTGTCATTGGCGTGTTTACTGTGTCTCTGTATTGTATATAAGTGGGCAATTGAGCCTGGAATTAACAGATCGTTTTACCTGTTCATTAAGTGTAAACTAATGTTTGGGGGATTGGGAGCTGTATTCACTATTATAATCACTACTGCGCTTGGGACTTGGGAGATTCTTCATGGATATACTCAGCTGGAGTATTTGGATTCGTTACAGTTAGTATATCTGCACCACATCTTTTTTAGTTATATGTACATGAACTCTAAAGACTATGTACATATTTAACGCTATCTTTTTTACCTTGTGCTCATATACCTCTTGGCTTAGCCTGAGCAGAACATCCTTCAAGTCCATCCAACCTAATTATAGGAAAACAGCGACAGTATGACTGGCAGACCTGTGTTGACTATGACAGTTCTAGGGCAGTCCTCCTACTGACAGGGAGTGCAGTGAGTCCAAACATAGCCGCCTTCCCTGATGAAAGCTCTGACATCTCTGATGATTTCATAACCGGAACGGAGGTACAGCCCCTGCCCGCACCAAAGGCCCCTCTCTCCACTCCCCCATGACCAGACTCACCCGCGATCACTATAGCGGTTAGGAAGGACCTCCTGGCCGGGGTCCAACAAGCTATTCAGACTGATATGGCCCAAATACGCACAGCCCTGCAGGGCCTGACAGGCCGCATTAGCACCCTGGAACATGGATCCCTACAAACCACCAAGCACACCAAGCATCTACAGAAACTGGTAACCGAACTGCAACAACAGAATCTTACATTTGAACACCAATTTGCGGTACTGGAGGACCAGAGGTGCAGCAAAAACATTAAGATCCGGGGGATCGCAGAAGAGATACCGGAGCCTTAAATGCCTCACTTTATACGAAGGCTCCTCACTTACACCTAAACATGCCAAACAGATAACCCCGAAGGGGATGTTACGACTCCCAAGGCCTGCCACAGCCCCATGCACACTACCCAGAGATCTATTGGTATGCTTTAATAGGGATAAAACAGCAGTGCTGAACGCAACACGAAACCGCTCTACCTATCTATTTGAGAATATGTCGCTCTCATTCTATACAGACCTCTCACGGTCCACAATGGCCTGGCGCCGTTCGCTTCAGCCCTTCACGGCACTTCTCTGCAGGCAAAACATCAACTACAAGTGGAGGGGCTCACGCGCACTACAACTTTCTCACGGAGACTCCCGGTACACCATCCAAGATATGCAGGGCGCGATAGACCTACTTCCCACACTGGGCCTACATCAGGACTCCATACCTACGACGTGACAATGCACCATACCCGCTTCACCCAGGATAGTTGACCAAGCAACGGCACTACCATTTGTCCCCCGATGGCTCGAATCACAGAGAAGCACAGCAGCCACAACCTGATGGAACTCTGACAGCTAACGAGGCCACATCTAATTCTCCACGGGTCTCCAGGCCCAAGGACAAGCCCCAAGGGCTTATGTGGAGGAACTCTAAGCGCACAACAGTTTAAAGGGACACTATAGTCACCTGAACAACTTTAGCTTAATGAAGCAGTTTTGGTGTATATAACATGCCCCTGCAGCCTCACTGCTCAATCCTCTCCCATTGAGGAGTTAAATCCCTTTGTTTATGAACCCTAGTCACACCTCCCTGCATGTGACTTGCACAGCCTTCCATAAACACTTCCTGTAAAGAGAGCCCTATTTAGGCTTTCTTTATTGCAAGTCCTGTTTATTTAAGATTTTCCTATCCCCTGCTATGTTAATAGCTTGCTAGACCCTGCAAGAGCCTCCTGTATGTGATTAAAGTTCAATTTAGAGATTGAGATACCATTATTTAAGGTAAATTAGATCTCTGTCAGTCATAGCCAGGGGAGGTGTGGCTAGGGCTGCATAAACAGAAACAAAGTGATTTAACTCCTAAATGACAGTGAATTGAGCAGTGAAATTGCAGGGGAATGATCTATACACTAAAACTGCTTTATTTAGCTAAAGTAATTTAGGTGACTATAGTGTTCCTTTAATGTGCACAAGTTACCTGTTCCCTTATATTTTGGTTTATATGTTGTTATTCTTACCTTATACACATTATATTAGGCCGCAGAGATACCAAAACACAATGCACACCTAGTCTCACAGGCCCGAGGGCAGGGTACAACACGCAGTCCCACTGCAACAGACATACCCGCAACCACATAGCGCCCCGACAGAGAACAGGCCATTGAGAGAGCCCCACTTTCTCTTTCTCTCCTGCCCCCCCTCCCCAGGGTTACAGGGGATCGTAATCCACACAACCGGCTACAAGCCACCTGACCCTTTCATACATGCATTCCACGCATACCGGCCACAGGCAGACCACACACATCAGGCACACGGAATGTCGTGTTTCCCAGGGACATTTAGCTATGGTACACAACAGTGGCAAGATGAGCACTGTTAAGACACTCCCGGCATAGAGGAGTGAAACTGCCACTTAGTAGAGCTTCCCCTTTGCTGGCATGCAGGCACGGCTGTTTTAGAACTCCAAACTCCCGAACTGGAACCAGGGGAATGCGCCTCTCTCCCGAACAGCATACTTAATAATAATCCAAACTCCCGAACTGTATTCCCACGAACTGCTGCTAACAGACGAACCGATATAGCATCCAAGCGGCTTACGTTCCCAGCAGTCAGTTTCTATCCGTGTATAATAAATCCCCCCAATCACGAGACCAAGCTCCGTAGTTGAGGGTAAAACAAGAACTGCTTTTATGAAGGCTACCTGCCCGGTATTTATGCAGGTCTCCCACCTGGTGGACACTCCCCTAGGGGACCAGATGGAAGACTGGGACATATATTGGACAGTAGCCAATGAGTAAATCTCTCCTCTCTATCCTGGAGATAATTGGGAAGGAATCTAATTATCTCCAGGGATAGAGGTGAATCGCCATTTTATACATGACTGTAAAAACACATAAAAATATATAACTTTACAAATACCGAATACATGGGCTTCCTGTAACGTATCCCTAGATAGCCTGGATCTGAGTGCATATTTCTACCGAATAGCGCTCAAATCCAATGCGCACAGTTCAATCGCCATGAAGTCAAAGTCTTTCATATGTCTTTCGGTATACGATTGACTCCATGGGATGGCTATCTGGATTAAGTCCATGCGTATGATCCAAACTCCCGAACGGACCGGTGTTCGTATGCCTCGACGAAAATGAAGGGCGACCGGTAGTTTCAGCGGTGTTCGGTAGATAAACTGTCCGTTTATAGTTCCAAAGAATCCTCGCCGAACACCGCTGGCCCTTCGCGTGTTTAAAATGGCCGCCGCCTCGTGGTCGGCATACGAACGACGACCACCCTGAATACGGTTAGAATGGAGAGGTGTCTGTGGTTAACCACAACGTTCTAATTGGGGCCAAGAGGTTAACCAGCAGCACACTTCTCTCCTGGGTGGCCGTCCATTGGGTAGTTTTAATCGGTATCTTCTGAAATACACGAACAGGGGCATACGGACAGACAATTATACGAAAAAGGGGCAAACAGACGAACCAGCAATATTAGTCTATACAGATGGATCTGTCACAAGCACACACGCTAGTGTTTAGCCAACTTATTCTCTACTTCATGATCTAAGTTTGTGAATGTCTTCAGGTCCAACGTTAACTAAATATAAAATGTGCAGTCTATATGAAGCCATGTTACTGTCCTGAGCTGATTGTTAGTTATGCGCTTGATATAGCTATTGTGGCGTTTCTTGTCACCATTTGCACGTGAAAAATAAAGAATTAATAAAACAATAAAAAAAGGTATAGGAGGGTATTCCAGATATCTTAAAACATGTTTTATTTATTAACCACACTATGCAGCCACCACCAGATGCCAGTATATCTGGCATCTGTTCAGTATATCTTTCAGGGCTTAGAACAGTGCTTGTTGTTTCTTTTCATCTCATTCATAGAGCGCACTTGCACCAGGTGTGAACCTAGAGATGATGGGTAAAACATGATCCCAAACAAACATCCAAAACTGAATATCAAAACAACCTCTGGATCACAAGTGGTTTAACATCCTAATACTATTATTGTCATTTGTAGGCTAGACTACTGTAAGCTGAAGGTCGCTTTTACACATTGCAAACACTTGGTTCAATCACACTTTTTCTCGAAAAGCAAGGTTTCTATTTCACAGTCAATGGATGCCCTAAAATTATTATACAATCACTTGTTAGATTATATCTGTGCTCAATCAGCATTTTATTAGGAGGCCGGAAATTAGAGGTGTATTGTTCATACACTTTCTAAATCGAGTTAAGGGCTCCAGTCTAGCTCCCAAATATACTCTTTAATAACTTAGACTTGTTACGTAGACTTTAAAAATCCTTATCTTTGTCTTCCTAAATTAAACCACTAATGTGTATCATAGTAAATTACCTTTACTAAGAGTGGAAAATAAAAGTAGAAAGTGCCCAATATGCATTTTGGTGCCTTTTTGCACCTTTGTCAGGGACCTAAGTAGAGTGCAGAGTATAGAATATTTGATACAGTCCTAACCTCAAGTCTATCCTAGATATAAAGACCAGGGACTAATGAAAGTATTTAGTATTTAGAAAATTGGCCAGGCTAGATGGGCCGAATGGTTCTCATCTGCCGTCACATTTTTTTGTTTCTATGATCCTCAAATTTAGTTGAAAACAGCTTGATGCAGAACTAAAGGAAGAAGCCACTAGCCTGGTAGTACCATTACCATTTAAACAGGGGTCCCTTGAAGTATCACTTGAAAATGTATATTTCACTGTGGGGCCAGGGAAGATTTGGTATTTTATATGTTTTACTATGTCATTTAGTGCACACTAACAGATGTTTTCAAATCCAGGTCAGAACATATTACCAGTAATTGTAAAGTGCTGAGGAATAAATTGATGCAGCATTAATGCTAATAATATGTACATTTAGTATTAAAAAAAACATGTTGGCTGTTTTAGCAGTTAAAGACTACATACACAATGCTGTCCATCCCCAGGACTTTTTTTTTTCAAGTTAAGTATACTTTGAGAGGTTAGCAGAAAGAAAAATGCTGTAAAAAACAGTTTTCCATTTAATTAGATTTTTTTTAAAAATCTTATTGTATCTCTCATGTATACTTTCATTCACTAAATAAAGGATTGCAAAGGTTTGTCGTGGGGAATGTGAATTTCACTCCAAGTAGCAAAGTAGAAATAATAATTTTGTCCTATAATGGGCAGTTTCTCTAACAATTCTTCACAAATCCTGATTAAGTGAACAATTCCAGTATATCAGTCCAACCACAAAATGTTTACACAAATAGATTGCGTAAGTAGATTGCTCCATTTTTATACATTTCTTACTTTTACGTATTTTCATGACATGTTCTGGGTTTTTGCACGTGAATTCCACTGACGTTGAAATGTTACAATTGCTCTATATTGTTTGCAATATATATACAGATGCTTTTATATAAACAGCAGCTGATCCTCCAAGTTGTGAAATTAGAGTTATCTCAACAAGTGTTACATTTGAACTTGTACTTCATTGTTTAGTTTCGGCTCGGTTGTATCACAGATTGCTCAGTTTAACATATTTGAAAACATGTGCGCAGTGTACAGCTGTGGTGCCAACTTTAACCTATTCAGTGGCAGAAATGCATTATATACATTATATCTTCAAACGTTCAATGGTAAGAAAAGTTACTTTGTGTTTTATTTAAAAAGTCGATCATATTTAACGATGTGAGAGAAATGTGATAATTTTTTATTTATAGTGAATTTTATATATATATTAATGTATTTTTTTTTATTGCTTCTTTTTAAAGGAACACTGTAAGCACAAATAGCACTACAGTTTGCTGTAGTAGTTATGGTGCCATGAGTGCCCTAAGCCCCAACCAAAGTCCAACTGTTTTTGACGGGTTTGACTTCTTATCTGGGATCTTCAGGGCTCTACCCTATGGCCTCCACTACTAATTCCAGAGAATTGAAAGAACCTAAATAGGAATTTCTGTTAGCTCTCATGAGTTAATCTTTCCTTTTTGTACATTTTTAACTTTGACAGAACATTTTGTATTTATTGATTCTGTGATTTTAGCCGTTTATTATTTTTTTATGCATGTTGATTTTTTTGTTTGGAATTCGGAGTGGCTGCTGATTTGTTACCAGATATGGAACAATGATGAGTAGAATTCAGTTTATATTTTTGATCTACCCAGGCAATTTCAGTTACCAAGGTGTTAAATAACTCATGGCACCATTACCCCCTCTTCCATACCGTGGCTAATTACAGTTTGCTGTAGTAGTTATGGTGCCATGAGTGCCCTAAGCCCCAACCAAAGTCCAACTGTTTTTGACGGGTTTGACTTCTTATCTGGGATCTTCAGGGCTCTACCCTATGGCCTCCACTACTAATTCCAGAGAATTGAAAGAACCTAAATAGGAATTTCTGTTAGCTCTCATGAGTTAATCTTTCCTTTTTGTACATTTTTAACTTTGACAGAACATTTTGTATTTATTGATTCTGTGATTTTAGCCGTTTATTATTTTTTTATGCATGTTGATTTTTTTGTTTGGAATTCGGAGTGGCTGCTGATTTGTTACCAGATATGGAACAATGATGAGTAGAATTCAGTTTATATTTTTGATCTACCCAGGCAATTTCAGTTACCAAGGTGTTAAATAACTCATGGCACCATTACCCCCTCTTCCATACCGTGGCTAATTACAGATGATCAGTGAATCGAAGTGGAGAGGACCTTAGGGTTTCCAATATTGTACATGCCAAACTGTTTCACATGACTCTACAGCCAAAGCTTCAGCATTAGTATGTAACTAAAATGACACCTTTAGCATCAAATATGATATCCTAGCACCATGATCTTTGTGTACTAGATTACCAATAGAGTCCTATATCTAACAGTTACCTATTTACATTAAGGGTTCTATTCCTTGTATAGTGACAGAAATAAAACAAATGTGTGCCTGTAAATGTAGGCTGCAACTGTGTGTAACTGTAATTGTGCATGCCAGTAACTGTGTGTGTGACTGTAACCATGTGTCCTTTTAACAGTGACTATGACTATGTTTGGGACTGTGTGCCTGTGACTCAATGTCTGTATGTGCCTGTAACAGTGTGCAACTTTGTGTGTGTGCGTGTTACTATGTGTATGACTATGTTCCATTGACTGTGTGTGGTGTTTGTGACAGTGTGCATGTGTCTGTCTGCCTGTGTAAATGTGTTTGCATAGTGTATGGGTCTGACTGGTTGCAACTGACTATTGTGTTACTGTGTCTATATAACTCTTTGCGTCTGGATGGGTGACTATATGTATGTGACCGTGTGTGTGTGTGTGTATGTATGTGACTGTATATCTAGGTAAATGTATGCATAAGTGTATGTATAATCATGTAGTTATTTATGTTGCGGCTGTGTGTGATTGTGTGCCTGTGTAACTCTGCATATCCATGTTTGTATCTGAGTGCATGTATGATTGCATATGAATGTATGCATGCATGTCACTATGTATGTATGTGGGGACAAAAAAGAGCAAGTGTTAAAAAACAGACAAGAGGTAAGGAAGGGGGCGTTAAGAGATACAGAAGTCGTAATGTGGGTTATGAGACACACAAGAAAGTGAAAGGGTTTTAAGAGACACATAAGGTTAAAAGGGCGATTAGGAGAAACACACAAGAAGGGTCAGAAGATACCCACAAAGGGATAAGTGGGTGTGAAAAACACACACAAAAGTTTAAATTGAGGGGTGCCAACATAGATTTCTGCCCCGGGTGACAAGTGATTTAGTTATGCCTCTTTAGACTTTGCACTCCAACTTCCCAATTATATATATTGCTTGATACCAAATGCTCGGTAATGCATATATACACAAACCACCCTGGAACATTCCTCCTTGTCCTGAGGAAAGGTCTCAATAGTAACTGAACCGTCAACCTATGTATTGTTTGATATAATAAAGTAAAAACTTTTTATTCTGGAAGTGCTGGTACATTATCTATTTACATCCAAGTACATAAATGCTGATGTTTCAGTTCCCGTTTGCGACTTTCTACAGGACAAATAAAAAATGTTTTGTTTGTCCCGAAGAACGTCCCTGAAGATCAAAAGTAGAGAACTTCTTTTAAACTCTAGTTTGCACTTTACCCTACGTGAGTATTATTGCAATTTTGCATATTTTGTTATCCTTTTTTATTTCAAAATAATTATACGTAATATCGATCTTTAAAAAAAATATACATTGATTTTAATTGTCTTTGTGTATGTATTTTACAGTGGTTTATTTTATTTTTTTCTTAAGAGTAATTCTAGATTACTAGAGTCAGCTTTTGGAAGTTTTGTGATTTGTTAGAGGCTCATACCATTTGTATAATCGTATATAACATATCATGGGTACTACTCTCCATGTGAAGCCTTACTTCATTTCTGATAAAAGTTAAACATTTCTAGAGATCCCCAGATTCAGAGAGGCATTTATTTGAGTTGATAATTATACTAATTGAGACATGAAATGTAAAAAAATGCTCTTTCTGCCACTATGCAAGCAATTGAGCCCTTAACTGTTAGATATAGGACTCTATTGGTAATCGATTACACACACACATAGTTACAGACACACACACACATTTATAGTTACACAGACACACATATACAGAGTCACAATCACACAATGTCACCAAATCTGCCTACTGGGTCCTAACTTCATAAACATTGGTGGCACAGGAGAAGTGGAGACTGGAACACACTCCCTGGTGTCTAGTGGCTGGGAAAGCAGGGACTACTGCGGCCATTTCCAATTAGGCATGGTTGGGCCTGCCTGGGCCAACGGAGCAAGTCTGCGAAAAACTGCACAAAGTCACATGCATCAAAGTGAAATGAGATCTGAGGATTTACCAGACTCCTGATTATCGATAGTAATACATTTCTTTGTGAACAGTCAGGAGCAATCTAAGTAAAATGAGTTGAGAAATATGCTATTATACTAAAAATGGATTATTCTTGCTTGAAACGTGGTGTTTTCTCTGTTGTAATCAAGATTATGACATCAACCTATCAGACTTCGATGCAGATAGAGAAATTGTTGCCACCTGTCAGAACTGCATGATCAAAGATGACCTTCAGAGGAGTCCAGATGTTTGTACGTCTGTTTCTTCTTTCTATCTGATGAGTTTCAATGGTCTGTCACAGCTGTATTTTATAGGGTGTATAGCTGCATGAATAAAGGTGATGCTGTGATATGCTAAAAATAAAAACAAAAAAAATCATATACACATTTGCAGATGATCCCCAGGTTTTCGCTACGTGACTCAATATAGTCATTCGGTGTATGTCATACTTTTGAAAACCCTGTTATATCTAATAAAATTTTTTACTAGAATGACCTATTAATAAATAACCGCTTAAAGGAACACTCGAAGCACCGGTGCCATGGTGCCCCCAGTAGTGAAACCTTTTTATGTCAGTCCCTGCCACTCCCCAGACAGAGAATGTAGGGTTTAGGAGAGCTAACAGAAGCAGAAGAGGAGAGGCAGGGTCTTGCACCTGGTGGACCCAGGTAAGATGTCAAATCTATAGCAAACAGTTTGACTGCTTACAATGTGAGTGGGGCAGAGCACACTGTATTAGTTATAGTGGATTGTTTCTTTAAAGAAGGTAAGGACAAAAATAGTGATGGAAGAACACACATCCAGTATAGTAACACTAACATGCTTTGCCATGAAAGTGTGGTTTGTGTCCTTAACATTGAGTCTTAACTATCTGAAGCCAAATTAGCATTTTCAGATCACATGGTGGAAATCATAAAGAGATTCCAATTGCATGATCGGAAAATCTTAATGTGGCTTCAGGTATTTAAGAGACACAGTTAAGGACACTAAGAACACTTTGATAAAGCTTTCAGAGGTGGTGCAACGCGTTTCTGAATTAACTACGGATAAGGCATAATCTCACGTATACGCCAACTTTATGCTGCAGCAATATTTGAATAACGTGTTATCGCAGAACCTCTGTTTAATGAACTAATGGTTTCCTTGATTGAAATAATGTATGTACTACCAATTATTAGGTAATTTGATATTGAAATATCTCACACGCAACATATTATTTCATGACAATAATTGTTTCAAAAATAAAAATTCTTTAACTTTTTTGTTTAGTTTAGATTCTTTCTATTATGTTATTTAGCAGTTACAACGCACAATAAAATACAGAAAATATATAGATATAAACAACATTTTTTTTAATATCCTTAACGAAACTACAAAGCATTAAAAAAAAAAAAAATGGTGTGAATTCCAAAACAAATTATTTCAACTATGGTACAAATTCTTTGCATGTCTTTAATTTTAATGCATGGTATGATATTGAATAGTGAGCACACCACTTTTCAATCATATGCATAAAACATACTTTGAAGCCTCTAAGTGTACTTTAATAGCAGTCAACTTGCTGACATATCTAATAACTGCTTTGCAAGTAAGTGAGAGGGTGTTATGTTATGTTATGGCTTAATGCCAGACTATTCCCTTTCCCCTTGCAAATATTTCCTTTCAGTCCTTTTCAGCAGGACGAGTGACTGATATTGTAACGGTAATGATGTCTAATTTACAACGTAAAAAATAGATATTTTCTGTGATCATGGAGGCTTGACATTTGTTCAAGTTCATACAGGCTACGTATAGTTTAAGTAAGGAAAGAATGAAAGGCTGTGTTACTTATTTTCTAGATCATTTTAATTACACCTTTTAAGTGTTTTAAACATTGGTTATATTTCTTTACTTTATGTTTGCGTGACATTCCTTCATAGTCAAAATTATTGAGTCTATGTACATTTCTTAGAATTTTCGAAATTCTTTTTTTTTTGTAACATAAACAATTGCGGTTTTTACAGAATATAAAAATTGGATCTGACAAGAGGCAGGAGTGGGTATAAATGAAGAATGACATTTTATTTTAAAACCTTAGCAAAAAAAAAAAAAGTTAAGTCAGAAACCACAAAATGTTTCTTACATTAGTGTATTTCATTATTGATTTGTACTTTGTATATAACAGTTTTAAAAATGTGTCTTGTTGCTCTGGAAAGAAATAAATTCGGCCTAGATCTCCTATAAGAAAATGCTTTATGAAGTTAATGTTAATACAAGTCATAGACTATAAGGGTTTAACCCCTTAAGGACACAACTTCTGGAATAAAAGGGAATCACAACAGAATATTTCCATCAAGGTGTTAATATATGCATCTTCTTCACTGAAAAAGACGTCTCACTAAACTCAACATTCTGTCTAATTTGTTGTGTTGCTTTGTTCTCCAGTGTAAGCAGTGTAACTAACTGTAATATACCGGCAAAACTAAGGCCTCAATTTAATATTTTTGTCTAAGCTTCTCAAATGATTTGATGTTTTCGGATACACTTTTAAATATAAATAAAAAAATATTAAAATACTAAAATATTTTTTTAAATATTCAGTCAATTTAAATGTATACGCTCGGCGCCTGTTCTCTAAGGCTCGGTCAGATCTGCTCTGCACATGCTCTGTGAGGTACCACCGTGTGGATTTCTCTCTGATAGACTTTGAGTCCATCAAGTCCTTCCTAGCTTTCAGGAACCTCACTTGGGGAGTGCTATCCCAACGAAATTAGCACACTGTCAATCAACCTCAGAGCCGGCAATCCAAGGCTCTGTTTAAGGTGAGCACAACCATTACCACCAATACTATATTTATATTTTATACAGTACTACACATCTGGTTTATCTTTTTCTTTCTTGTTCCATATACATGGAGGAATATCGTTTGGGACAAGGGGTGTGTTGCTGCCCAAAAAGCAAAAAGGATTTACTTACGGAGCCAATACCACATAGGCTCCAGTCCATGTGAGTGGTTCTAGTCACTTATTACTATCACTCATCCCTATTTTGAAAACCATCTGCACTATATTTTCCTTATGTTCTTTTTCCGTATGTACATTCAAGTGTATACTTTCAAGACTGTCACTGTACTGAAAGGCTGAGTGTACCCCCATATCATTCACATTGTCATAGCGCTTCACTTGTTGGTATAAAGTCTATACCATTCTCTTGTAACAATTTAAATGTATACCCAAAAGTATTAAATTATTTGAAAAGCTTATACAAATATATGAAAAAGAGGCATCATTTGGCTAACTGCAATCCACATATATTGTTTGCCTTACGTGTCTGATTTATGACCCCTTTTAAGTTCCCTATTCTACTTCCTGCTACTTTCCTTAAAAAGAAGCTTGGTTGAGGAACTTTCTCCTTCAGAGCTTCCAGATATGTGGAATAACCTGCTAGAGGATATCAACTCTTCCACCAGTCTAAAGTCCCTAAAAACATCTATATCCACATACCTTCAATCAAAGAGCAACTACACTCGTAGCTATGGGCACCTAAATCATTTCAGCTCATTGAAGTGATCTGGGTGCAATGTCCCTGTCCCCTTATGCCTGCAATATAAAAGAGAAACTGTAATGTTTATATTAAAGGGTAAAGACTGCCTCTAGTAGTTGTCTGCAGGACAGCCACTATAGGCCTTAAACCGCTTTTCACAGAGTTTAACTCCTCACGCTTTGCACCCGGGGGGAGGAATTCATTATCTTACACTCGGGTCTATTAGAGAGGGCAAAGGGGGTGGCACTAAGTGACAGGTGGGTGGAGCTAAGTGATGGGTGGGGTCTGTGACAGTAGTCACCATCACTGGTTATGGAAGACAGACACTATGTGTGGATACCCTGATTACTTTTGTGTTTTGGTCACCCTGTGCCCATTATTGGTGCAGGGTATGTTGAATGTATTGCTTGTCTGTGCCTCCCCCCCTTTAAAATGCTTTAAATAAAAATAATTCATTATTTTTATCTAAAGCATTTTAAACATTTATGGAGAAGTGGGAGGCAAGGGCAATAAATTAAAATTGCTAAATCTATACACCCTATACATCAATGTTTCTGTAAAAGAATATTGACTATATAAAATAACTTTATTCTTTACAATTCATAGTTACATTGTTAAATAGGCTGAGAAGAGACGTGCCCATAAAGTTCAATCTTCCTTATATCTGTTTTTTGCTATTTTGCTGTTAATTTAAAAGAAGACAAAAAAGCACATCCAAATCAAGAAGCACCATTTTTGCAACAAACTTGGAAAAAAATCCTTCTTGACCCCAGAGTGGCAATCAGATATCTTCTTGGATCAAGAAGCTATTACCCTACAATTGAAAAATTATATCCTTGAATATTATGTTTTTGGAAGTATGCATCTAGTTGCTGTTTAAACATCTGTACAGTCTCTAATAAAACCATTCATTCAGGCAGAGAATTCCACATCCCTATTTTTCTTACAGTAAAAAAAAAAACCTTTATTTTCCTTAGACTAAATCTCCTTTCTTCTAGTCTAAATGCATGACCTTGTGTCCTATGTAATGTCCTGTTTGTGAATAGATTTCCACACAGTGGTTTGTATTGGTCCCAGATATATTTGTGTAATGTTATCATATCCCTTCTGAGGTGCCGTTTTTCTAAACTAAAGAGGTTTACATTTGTTAACCTTTCTTCATAGTTAAAATGTTCCATTTCTTTTATAAAATTTGTAGCCAATCTCTGCACTTTTTTTTATCCTTTTTTAGAAAAAGGGGCCAAAATTGTAAAGCATATTCAAGATGTGGTCTTACCAGTGATTTATAAAGAGGCACAATTATATTTTCATCCTGACAATGAATGCCACTTTTTATACATGACAATACCTTACTGGCTTTTGCCACTGCTAATTACCTAGTTTGTTGTCTATAACAATTCGTATATTTCATCTAGACCAATCTCTTTGATTTTGAACACTAACCTATTGCGTGGAACCGTATCAAATGCCTTGGCAAAAGCCAAGTAAATCACATCCACTGCCACACTCTGATCTATACTTCTGCGTACTACTAGGAAGAACACAATTAAGTAAGTTTGACATGACAAATGTTTCATAAAACCATGTCACATTCTTCTCAATAAATTCCTGAATATTATCCCTTAATAACCTTTCAAATACCTTCCCAGCCGCAGAAGTTAAGCTCATAGGTCTATAATTTCCAGGCAAGGATTTTGAACCCTTTTTGAATATAGGAACCATTTCTGCCTTTCTCCAATCCTCCGGTACAATTCTTGAAAGAAAAGAATCTTGAAAGATTAAAAACCAAAATTCACTTATTTCCACACTTAGTTACTTAAGTACTCATGGGTGAATACCATCAGGCCCTGGAACTTTGTTTATATTAACATTCGTTTTTTTGTTTTATTATTCTTTTTTTTTCTGTTTTTAGCGGGTTTATCAAGCAAGGTGATACAGTTCACAGTCCAATTCGAGATACATTTTTGTACATGTTAGAAATTGACATCTTTTTATCATGGTAATAACATAGTAACACAACTTAAACTTGAACTTTAAACCAGTATATACATGTTTAGGTCTTTAGGAGTTATCAGGCTTGAGGTGTCAGATTTTGGCTGGTGTATTGTATAGGCACGTGATCCCAGTCACGTCTGCACTTTGGTGTCCCCTCTGTTATCGGAGTTGTATGTGGCCAAGGACCCAGGCAAGAGGGCATCCTGTTCTACCAGACCCTCCCTTCCACTTTGGTGCTGGGGAAGTTTGTGTCTTCAAGGTAGACTTTGCTCCCGCCTTGTTAGGGTGGGTTATAATGTGTATCTTTCTGATATATGTGTTTTAATGTGGTATGATGTTGAAATTTGCAATGCGTGTTTTAAATCCCATTAAGAGTGGGAGAAGAGGAATCGAGTTGTCATGGAAAAGTAGGGTAGAGTAAAGTATAGAGAGATCAGAGAAAGTTACAAGTATATATAGGATCCAGGTCGCAGTTGGTAGAGGAAGCAGGCAGGCCAGCGGGGCGGGGAGGCAAGTGGGCTGCAAATCAGACCTTCCCAGGTGATCGAAGACAATGTGCTGTTGGGGTTCTGTTTGGGTTTTGAGTCCCTTATTGTCCCCCTGTCGTCCCTACGTAGGCCTCCCATGGTTCCCAGATTTTTGTAAACCTCTTTAGTGTCCCTCATGTTACTTTTTCCATTAGGTAGTTATATTTGAGTTTGGTACGTATCTTGGCCATTGGCTGGGTATTAGGCTGTAGCCAAGTCTGCTCTAATGCCCTTCGGGCTGCTAAGGTGATGTTACGCAGAAGCGCCATCTCTGGTCTTGTCCAGCCATCTATAGGTCTGGACAGTAAGGCCACCTATGGGTCAAGACTGACATGTTTTTGTAGGATCTGGGATACCAGTCTTTCTACTGCCTTCCAGAAAGTGGTCACTATTGGGCAGCTCCACCAAATTTGGTGGTACGTCCCTTTTTCCACCGCATAGTCTCCAACATTGGCCTGTTGTCATTTTACACATGTGGTACAGTTTCACCGGTGTCAAGTACCACCTGAACATTGTTTTAAAAGCTTGTTCTTGCATTGTCATGCATATTGATGTTTTGCTGTTGGCCTCCCAGATGTCCTGCCAGTCAATGCCCTCCAGAACCCCTCCCAGTTCCGTTTCCCATTTGGTAGTGTAGGAAAGTTCCTCACAGACTGTTGTCGTGGAGCAGAGGTGTGAGTATATAGTGCTAATGAGACGTTTCTGATAAGTCTATGCATCGCATCCGCGTTTGAAAAAGGTGGGCCGAGTGCGGGATGCTCTCTTTATGTGAGGCAGGTTCGCAAAGTCTTATATCTGAATGTATTTGAAGAAGTCTGCGGTTGTTAGTTTAGATCTAGTTTTAAGTTCATTGAAAGAGATCACCTCTTGCCCTACAGATAAGTGATGTATGCGTTGCAATTCTGCATATTTGAGGCCTTTGTAATCTCGTGCCCTCATGCCCGGGGGGAAAGCTGTTTCAGAGTATGGGTGTCATTGGGGAAGGGGTAGAAATCAGTTCAGGCTTCTGAGCCGAATGATCCCAGATGTATAGTTGTAGGAGGTCTGCTCCCATCATCATAGACTCTAAATCCACCCATCTCCTCTGATCGGAGGGAGGGGGGTGCCATAGGGCTACCTGTGTTAGTTGGGCTGCTATATAATAGTAGTGTAGGTGGGGTAGGCCCACCTTGTTTTGTGGTAAAGTATATTTTGTGCTACTCAATGCTTCTTGTTCTGCCATATGAATTGGTCTATATCTTTTTTTTGGGGTGCTAGATCTCTTTTGGAGATTGGTAGGGGTAGTGCTGGGAAAAGGAATAATATGCGAGGGAGTATATTAATTTTTACTGAGTGAATTCTGCCTATCCAAGATATTGGTTTGTCAGTCCACTTTTCCATGTCGGCCGTCAATTTTCGGATAATGGGGGTATAGTTGGCTTGATATAGTGTTGTTGGGTTAGCCGTAAGATTTATCCCTAGGTATTTGATGTGGTTGTGTGCTAATCGTAGTTTGTACATGTTGTAGATATGTGTCATGTCTGCCTCTGAAAGACACAGTGGGAGGGCGCTGGATTTCACCATGTTCACCTTACAGCCAGATATGTCCCTGTAGGTGGATAAAAGTGGGGCCAGGACCTGCATAGATTCCATGGGGTTTGTCAATGTAAGCAGGACGTCATCTGTGTATCACGACACTATGAAGTTCTGGTTTCTAATTTGTACACCGTGAATTGTGGGGTGGTTACGGATTGACTGTAACAGGAGGGGTTCTAGGGTTATCACAAACAGCAACGTTGAGAGGGGGCAACCTTGTCTCGTGCCGTTGCTCATTGAAAAATGTTCAGTTTGTGCTCCCGTGATTTTGATTTGTACCGTGACATCTGTGTATAGTGCTTGTACTGTGGTTCTGAAAGTGTTCTGAAAGTGTTTCAGGAGTTCAAACATGTATGGCCATTTAACTCTGTCAAATGCTTTTTTTTTCGCATCAACTGACAGTATGAGCGCCGGGGTATCTGTGATTGTCAGTCTCCATGTCAAGCCTATGTTCCTTCTGGTGTTTTTTTCGAACAGCTGTCTCCCAGGGATAAATCCCATCTGGTCCGTGTGGATCAGGTGCGTCAGGAATGGGTTTAGTCTGTCTGCTAGTATTTTGGCTAGAATATTCGCGTCTTGGTTTAATAGGGAGATGGGTCTGTACGCTTTGAGGAGTGTAGTGTCCTTACCAGGTTTGGGAAGTAGGATTATATTGGCTAGGGCCATGTCTTTATTGGGGCCTCCTCCCTTCATTAGGTCGTCAAAGTGTGCTGTTAAGTGGGGAGTCAATTCTTGGTTTTATTGTACCTGCCTTTGAATCCATCTGTTCCTGGGGCTCTCCCTACCATTAGGGATTTTATTGCCACCTCTACCTTGTTTGGCGTGATTGGTGTGCCCAGAATGTGGTAAGCCTCTATGGTCAGTTTTGGGAGGTTCAGGTTGTCTAGAAAGGAGCCAATCTGCTGGATATCTGTATCTGTGGTTATTGGGTCTCCTTGTCTCTTGGTGTGGGTGTATACATTTTTAAAGAAGTCAGTGAATATTTGGGATCTGGCCTCAGGGGTGTTAAGTAGGGAGCCGTTGCTTGCCCGGATTGTGGTTATATGGGTACGGCGTTGTCTGGGTTTTAGTGAGTGGGTGAGGAGTGTGTCCATTTTGTTGGACTTTTCATAGAAGGTTCTGCAAGATCTTTGTAGGGCGTGAGCCGTGTCCTCTAATAAGAGGTCTTTTATTGAGTGTAGCCCGGCTTGGAGTTCGGTGAGTTTGGCCTGTGTCGGGTCTGCGTGGTGTTGTTGTTCTAATTTGCGCATTGCGTCTAGTAGTTCGGTTAAGAATTTTGTTATTTGGTGCTTCTTGTGAGTTGCTATTTTGATGAGGGAGCCTCGTATCACGGCGTTATGCGCCGCCTAAACTGTGCCTAGAGTGATGTCAGATGTTAAATTGGTTTATAAATAGATGTTCAGCTCTGTACAAATAGACATTACGACGGCCTTATCTTTAAGTAAGAAGTTGTTTAGTCTTCAGGTCCACGGGGTGGCTACACTGAATTTATCTAGGTGTACTGCTATGTCCGCATGGTCTGACCACATAATGGAGCCTATTTCTGTTCTATGCACTTTTACCATGCCGGTATCATTAACGAGGAAGTTGTCTATTCTCTAGTATGTGTTATGGGGGGCCGAATAGAATGTATAATCTGTTGTGTCGGGTGATTTTCTCTCCATGCGTCGATCAACCCAGTGCGTCTAAGGAACTGGTGGAGCAGTTAGTCTTAGTCACCCATGCTGTGTGACCTCAAGATCCCCTGTTTGCCGCTCCTGTCGGCCGCTGGGCATGTCACTGCGTTGAAGTCCCCCCCAAGTATAATTATCCCGTGAGTGAGCGAATCTAGTAGTGAGGCTAACTTATCACAATAGCCTGGGATCGGTGTGTTTGGGGCATATACGTTGATGAGGTGTAGTGTTATATTAACATTCTTTAGTTGCTGCAGCACCTTGTCTTGAGTCATCCAGTCACAAGTTTTTTTTATTCCCCAAAGAAATCAATTGTTGATTTGTCCTTATTTCATGAGCATTCTGTTTTCATAAATGTTCATTTATTTGCATGTGTTTGGTATTGAATGAGTTAATATCTTGCAATGATTCTATTATTGTTTAAATATTTTATTTTTAGTCAATTAGAATATAATCAATAATTATAACAATCAGAGATAATATATCAGATCATTGCCAAAGTGAATAGCCAATGGGCTAAAGGTAAATACAACTCTTTTGATTTGTTCTTAGACAGGAGATGCTGTGATTACTCCACATAATTACAAGTCACCTATTATGAAAAATATCATAACTCAGGGATGGGGTAATGGGTGGGAGAGAGTGGGAGCCTCATATCTTTATCTGTGATAGCTAATATCCTGATGCAGTCTCTGGAGGTTGAGTTGCAGCTCGCTGTAAGGTTCCAAATAGTAAATTTAATGGACCCAACCATATATTGACTTAAGCCCCTCACAAAACCACACTGATAACATGTCCTATGTCCAACTCTGTACCTTAATATATTCTAGAAATCCCTCTGTCACACCAAATCGTTGAATAAATTCTGAGTATTTTATAAGCCTCTATTTTAAAACTCCACGCCTGCTGTATTAACCTCAGGCTTTGGTGTATTAACCCTACATCCACAGCAATAGTCCCACACTGTTCTTTATAATTAACAATAATATTGGGAGCATATTAAAGAGTTGTTGTCACTAATAATGTAGCTGAAGGTGTCATTTCTCTCTCCGTATTACAGGAGACTAAGGGCTAACATAGATAAAAGGGGCCTAAAATTATACCTGGGGTGGTTTAGGTCCACTCAAGGCTCCAGCACGTCCAGCAACCACCCGGGAAATGTTCCTGTTGACACGAGTTGAGCTTCTTCCACATAGTAGTGCAAGGGGGCGCTGGACATGACTTCCTATTCCTTATTTCTTAACTGGATTGGCTAATGAGGAACAAGGGGAAGAGCTGACTCAGCTTACTAGATCACTAGGGATGACCAGTGGAATGTTTCAGGGGATCCAAATCCTCCAGGCCCTTCTATGGCTGAATGTATTTCGTTTTTATTTTGTTTGATCATTTTACAAAAATTAGGCGGACAAATGGGAAACTAGGCAACTTTTATCCTGTGAAAAAAAAAGATAGCTCTCCATTCAAACAAATCATAGATATGCAACAATTTACGAATCTTGTAAATGTTTTCTTAGAGAGGCACTGGGAATTTTAACTTTACTCCTCTCTGCTGTTCGCTGTGACCTACATTTCAGTCTCTTTGCACTTGTAGCTGACATTCCCTTGGCTGATACAACAGCTGCACTGTACTAAGGGAACCAAAAAAGGGTGAAGCCCACTCCACTGCCTCGTTTGCTGTTTCTGGCTTGGCAGAATAAATGCGGAAACTCATTGCCAACTTTTGATCTACTGAAACATAGCCTTATTGCTTACCGGGCAAGCTCACTTACTCATTCTTTTGCATGATGTCATTTAAAGACAGTATGTTTTTTCTGCACACACAGATCTGCTTTGATGTCAATGGAGCAAGTGAATAAGTATAAATTGTGAGACGAGTTTTATTTCCATTCCAGAATCACACTTTGTCCGTGCAACGTTTTATTTCAACATCGCTGGTAGCAGGACATGTGAAATGTACGGGATTAACAAGCTGAAAAAAAATAATTAAGTCTGCTTTTCCAAATTTTTCGTCTTTTTTTTTTTTCTTTTAAATAATTTACAACTGTTTTTGTTATATGTTTAACTTATTGGGAATGGACGGATAAACAATTGAGGGTGAAGGCCACTCTATCTCATGTGCTGGATCTCATCCAAAAATGTTAGTCACAACCATTTCTTACAACACAGAACATGTCTTAGTACAATTATTACGCCAGTAGCTTTGTTAAAGACATCATGTTATTTAAAGGTGAACACACTTTTTGTTTTTCACTTTTAGAAAATATTCCTGGCAATCAAGTTGGATGGAAACATCCATTTGATAGTAAAGAATTGTATTTATTCACTAAATTGTGAATTACAGTAAATTAACAACTGTATTCTAAAAATGACAGACTAAGAAAAACTGGTATCTCTAAGAGGGACAAAATGTTCAAAAGGAAATGGGATTGCAAAGTTTACTTTTAGATTGATATAAAATGTATATTGATTGTAAAGACTCCTTTTACAGGTTTAGCACAGTCCCCTTTTATATTAATAAAGATAATCACTTCAGGAACTCTGATCCCGATCACTTACATCATAATAGGTGATGTCATGCTGTGATGTCATAAACGTAACTGCTGCTGTAACTGTTTGAACATTCCATTTCTCCCCAGTTATAACTGAGGCTCTAACAGAGCTTTACCTATATTCATGGCTCTCATACCATCTCCATGACTTAGATATCTATGCCTCACTTTGATGTGTCTGAAGACTTGGAGCTTGACTACCCTCAATCTGACCTTATCAACTGAACTTCTGGCAGCTTTATATTTTGTGCAGCTACTCGTATACTCATTATCAAAAGCTGGTGGTTTTTAAAAAGGGATTCTAAGCATTGCGCACTCAGCATTGGATGCATTACAAATAAGAAAGGGAAGTATTTGCTTAGAGTACAGATCCAAGTATTGGTAGCATCTCTCAATCTCTGTTTTATCTGCTCTTGTAAGCTTCTATCTATATATGTGCCTCTCTGTATGTCTACATATTTCTTTCTGTGACTCTGCTTTAGTAATCTTTCTATCTGTATATCTATTTGCCTGTCTGTCTATGTATATATGTCTGTCTATGTCTGTATGTCTGTCTCTCTACCAAGTTAAACAGTTTATAAAAGAGTACGCTCTGAATCTATTGAATTATCTGTATTTGCCTCTTAATGCCCAGAGGGAAGGGCAGTCCTTCAAGCCATGGTTCCCCAGAGGTTTCCTCCAAAGGAGGTTTTTCCTTTCCTGAGTGCTGAAGGATGACTCTTTGTGAGTTCAGAGGTTGCCCACATCTTGGCTGTTTCTTGATCAAATTTGTCTTAATATGCATGATTCAAAAGATATATCTTGGCCTCGAGGTCCTTAATTTCGCTATTGGAGTCTGCAAAATTATATTAATAATGTAAAATATACGTAGTAAAGTAACATTAATTAATATTTATGTCTCATGTTGATTTTTATAAATTAATATTTAGTAAATGAATTGGTTTAATCTGGAACAGTAATAGAGAGCAGCCATCTTGAATTATTGCTATGCTACTTTGGTTAAAGTGGGGGAGGTTATGTGCTCATATATTGATACTGCACAAAACGGGGAAGGCTACGCAGTAACAGTCTCAATGATTGAATTATCATGGCACTATCATGATTTACTTAAAGGGTTAATCCAAGAACCATGACCAATTCAATGGTTTCATTTGGTCAGGGAGCCTGTAGTCTGTTTGTGCAGCATTTTGCATTTGATGATGACAGTGATTAATCCCTTAGCTGTAACTCTACATCCAGCAATGTCATAGGGATTCGCTAATGTCATTTCTGTGCAATTATTGTACAGAATGTTAGTCATTGGCTGAGATCAGCTGATGCTCTCAGCCAATGAATGTTGACTGACCGCCATGACGGGACTCCATGGAGCATCAGGGTCCAGCTAGGTGTAGAGGTTATGATACCTGGAGTAAACCTTTAAAATGAGATTGTTATTCAAAAATGTTCCCGGTAGATCCTGTTCCCGGTAGATCCTGTTTAGGGAGTTATGACTAACAGTTAATACATTTCTAAGAAGACTGAAAACATTGGTTAAAAGGCATACAGCAGGGGTAGATAACTTTTGGCATTCCAGATGTTCTAGACTACATCTCCATTAATGCCTTGCCAGTCTTAAGGCTAAAAGAGAATTATGGGAGATGTACTCCAAAACTCCGAGGTTGACAAAGGTTGTCTACCCCTGCCATACAGCTTAGTGGAAGGGCATAATAGATCTGATAATGGGGAAACAGTTGAAGGGGAAAGGGAAAAAACAACCCACAATTATAAAAACAGTACAACAGGTTGATTATAGTGTATACCAGTGTACACAAGCTCACATCAACATACCACAACAGGAAATTACCTGATCCAGGATCAAGCACTCAATGGCCCAAAGAAAGAGGAAGCCAAAAAGCAAATACTGGACTGCACTGCCCATAATGGCAAATATTTGGCATAAATATCTCAGCTCCAGACTGTGTACCAAGATGGATTCGGAGATTTCCACACTCCAGAAAAGGCCCTGAAAGTGGTAACTAACCACTTTTCTGTGAATGTAATTGAGACTCCGAGGGGAAATCATTGATCTTCAATGTGACTCAGACCATACAATCAAACTTAATGTTTGTCTTTCCTAGAATTTTAACAAATGTATGTAGAAAGGGGAAAAGGTGTTAATTTAAGAATGCATGCAGCAAATAAATATATTATATATATATATTAAGAAACCTTCTTCAAGTCATCTACATTCTCAACTCCATTAATCTAGCAAAGAATAAAGCAGTGTCAGTTTTCAGTACCTATTTAGTAACTATGCCCATTGGTTTCATAAATTTGTAGTTTTGGTTTATCCCCTTACTGTCTATTCCAATCTAATTCTCCCTCCAATGCCACAGTCCCACTTCTACTTCTTTTATTTCAGCACCACCTTCTGTCAAGTTCTCCCAGTACTCACTCACCATACTTTCATATTAATAAGCCCTGTATAGTCTCCCTTTAAGTAGCCCTATTTCAGATCCCCCTGACTTCACTTATCCAGTGTTTATTTTAGGACCATCTGCCTCACACTAATCTATTGCCTAGAATCTATTGCCTCCCAAATATCCAAATCCCTTAAATTATGACTGCTTCCCTCCCAGCATCTCTTTGCATCTAAACACATCCATAAAATGCAGGTTCAAGTTCCTCACACCTCTTCCTTCACCTTAAAACGCCTTTCCACCCAAATCCCTCTTCATTTATCTTAAGATCCTCTCCCTCTGAGCACCCAGTACAAATGGATCCAGCTACAGTAATGATGCCAATGCTCTGAAACAATGTTGCTCGCTGCCAAACTTATACCTTTGTAGATGTCATATAGTCATCGAAAAATAATGTGGCACACCCTATTTTTGATAAATATTGCATATGTTAATTGTAAATGTTGGACTAAAATAAATAAAAAATGTTATTTTTCCTCTCTTTTGGCTACTTTTTCTGAGCTGAACCACTAATCTCAGGCAGACTGAGTGTATGTTAAGCGCTGCCTTGAAGGTACACTATAGGCACCAAAATCACTTCCTCTTATTTAAGTGGTCTGTATGCAGTGACCCATCCTCTTAACCCTGCGTTATTACTTACTGCAGCTTCTGAGAAACTGCAATAATTAAATTGCAGTTTTAACTCCTTGTCTAGTCGCTGTCTATCAGCAAGCCACAAGAGGATCTCTACCTAGAGCTGAGGGACCTCAGAACAGGAGCCCGGTTAGTGAACCAAAGGGTGTTTAACCCTTTCCCTGGCATCGCAGAGGCAGAGGGACACTATAGTGTTCGGAATACAGTTTTATATTCCTAACACTATAGCGTTCATTTAAGATTAAAGAAACACAATCCCTAACCCTACTCCTAATTCTGTATCCAACTCCAGTTCTGATGCCAAGCCTGTTTCTAAACAGAAATAATTGTGTAAAATAACATTTTCATAATGTAGACGTGTACGTTAGAGTAAAATAACACCATCTATGGATCCTAGAGATCTTCACAAATGACTCATACTTTAGATTTAATACAATGTATCCAAGATCCCATGGCATTATATCATTATTTTCCCCAAATACACAGTATATTCAGTATATATAGGATTAAAAAGCATTATAACATAAAACAAAACCTATCAGAAATATATTTAAAAAAAAAATATCCATGCTATATTTAATTATATAAGCAAGTTCTACACTACATGCTGGTTTACCTCTATGGCAGGCCTCAATCAATAGAAGTCTGTAGATTGTTTCATAACACACAGAGGTCTATAAAATTTACCACGCTGTGCCTCTCCCCAACCACGGTTAAGCTTTGTAAATGCTTGGTCTAATTAAGCAATTCCTACGTTGCACAGAAGGCTGATATACGGTATGTATTTAGAGAGCTATCGAGATTAAAGTCACAAATGCCACAACACAGAACAAAATCCTACACATACAACAGCCCATGGGGAGTTAATACATTCTATAAATAAACAGTCACAATCTCTGCTACTTTTATTCTACTTAAAGTCCTTGGGGTTAACTATTTTTCTCAGCTCATAAAGATTAGGAGTTTTGGTATGAGATGAACGTTCTCACCATTCACAAATGGAAATCCACTAGAAATATATTAAACTATGTTAAGATCAGTATCGCAGCGACTACAATTTCAGGACCTGTCTACTCTTTTTAAAGTTTATATAGCAGGCACGATTGTTGTGTTGTTTATATTACAGTTTATAGTTTAACAGAACTTTCCCCCCCGGAGATTTATTTATTTTAATAGAAGAGTTGCATTTGCTATTCATATATGTAGTGATAACTGGTGTTGTAATTTTTGTGTTGATACCTGGTTTGCTAATGGGTTTTGGATACATCGGCTCTGTGTATTTGTGAATACTTTCATGTAATTCTGTGTTTTTATTTGAAATAAAATGTGATATCATGCACTGGGGAGTAAGGCAGTATGCTCTGTGCTGTCAGGTACACATTGTCCTGCTCCCTTTTGGTTTGTACCATCAGTACCTCCATACAACACCGTGAAGCATCGGCAAAGGATCAAAGACACAAATCCAGGCCCTGTACCCGTTTTCACCAAGACACACCTAAAATATTAACAGTAGTATTGGTAATACATATGGTAGAAGGAATAGCCCTATAATGGAAAAGTATGAAGTAGTTTGAACCATTGACGTCTTTAGTTTTATACAGAAGTGCTGAGCCAAAAAATGGTCAACTAGAATGGACGTAACTTAGTAGCTTGTTTGATGGGATGTTGCCCATTTTTGGGGCCTTTTAAATGGGTTTTATTGCACTTTTTTCCAATATAGGGGAAATCTTTCCATTGCATCTCAGACTGGTCCCATGTATGTTTAAAGTAACATGGAAAAAGATGCCACAGGCATTAAGCACTGTGGCATATATGTATGGTGGCAATAGAGGGTTAATTTTCCTGTTAGTACAGTTAGGGAAAGTTTAGAGAGAGTTCATGACCCCTGGTTAGTTTGTTGGGCCGAGTGGGACAAGTAGCTGGGCAGATTTAGTGACAAGCTGTTGCTGGGGACAACAGCTGGCTGGGGATTGGTTGCTGGCCGTGAGCCGCGAAGCACGGGAAGCCAGGTAAGAATAAAAGGTGGCAGCACGAATGCAATCTCTGTCAGCTGTTTGCAGGACAGGCAAAGCACGGACGGACCCCCGCCTTCCCTCTCCTATTTGCTAATTTAATTTATAATTAATGTCATGGTGTTAGAAAGCTTTGGGGCACAGTCATCCTCAGGTTCAAGTTCTGAGTAAGGATATGTGTTAAATGGTTGTAAATAAAAGGCGGTCAGGTTAGTTATGGCTGACTGGCAATTAAGTGATGGTGAAAGTTAAAAGTTTTGGAAGTAAATTGAAAAAGTTCATGTGAATATGTTACCGTTATCAAGTTATGGTGGTATCAGTGGCGGACTAAGGGGGGGCGGAGGGGGTGGTCTGCCCCGGGTGCCACCAGGTAGGGGGTGACATGACCCTGGTCTGAGGGCTAATGGGGGATGTGTGAGCTGCGCCCCATGGCAGCTGGGGTGTCGCACAGCTCACACAGAGAGACCAGCAAGCTGAACTGGCCACACGGAAGGAAGAAGGGGGTGGAGCTACGGACATTTAGGGGTGGAGCCAACCTGAGAGCGGGGGCGGTGGCTTACCCGCTGCTGTGACTGCTGCACATGGAGGTGCAGCAAGAAGAAATCCCTGCTCCTCCACCCAACAGGCTCCAGGAGAGGGACTTCAATGAATTCACTCCTCCAGCCCACTCTGTATGTAAGTAGAGAGAGTGTGTGTGTAACTGTCTGCCTGTAACTGTGTGTGTGTGTGTGTGTGTGTGTGTGTGTGTGTAACTGTCTGTAACTGTCTGTAACTGTGTGTGTGTGTAACTGTCTATCTGTAACTGTGCGTGTGTGTGTGTATAACTGTCTGCCTGTAACTATGTGTATGTGTGTGTATAGCTGTCTGCCTGTAACTGTGTGTGTGTGTGTAACTGTCTGTCTGTAACTGTGTGTGTGTAACTGTCTGTCTGTAACTCTGTGTGTGTGTGTATAACTGTCTGCCTGTAACTGTGTGTGTGTGTGTGTGTGTATAACTGTCTGCCTGTGTGTATGTGTGTGTGTGTATAGCTGCCTGCCTGTAACTGTGTGTGTGTAACTGTCTGTCTGTAACTGTGTGTGTATGTATAACTGTCTGCCTGTAACTGTGTGTGTGTGTATAGCTGTCTGCCTGTAACTGTGTGTGTGTAACTGTCTGCCTGTAACTGTGTGTGTGTGTATAACTGTCTGCCTGTAACTGTGTGTGTGTGTGTGTGTGTGTGTGTATATAACTGTCTGCCTGTAACTGTGTGTGTGTGTGTGTGTGTATAACTGTCTGCCTGTAACTGTGTGTGTGTGTGTGTATATAACTGTCTGCCTGTAAATATGTGTGTGTGTGTGTGTGTGTTTGACTGTCTGTCTGTCTGTAACTGTGTGTGTGTGTAACAGTCTGCCTGTAACTATGTGTGTGTGCATAACAGTCTGCCTGTAACTGTGTGTGTGTGTGACTGTCTGTCTGTAACTGTGTGTCTATGTGTGTGTGTGTGTGTGAGAGTGTGTGTGTGTAATGGTCTGTCTGTAACTGTGTGTGTGTAACTGTCTTCCTGTAACTGTGTGTAACTGTCTGCCTGCAACTGTGTGTGTGTGTTGCTGCATGCCTGTTACTGTTTGTATGTGACTGCCTGTGACTGTGTGTGACAGTCTGCCTGTGACTGTGTGATGCTGCCTGTAACTGTGTGTGTGACTGTCTGCCTGTGACTGTGTGTGTGTGTGTGTGTGTGTGTGTGTGTGACTGTCTGCATGTAACTGTGTGCGTGACTGCCTGTAACTGACTGTGTGTGTAACTGTCTGCAACTGTGTGCATGTGACTAGCCTCCTGTAACTGTATGTGTGTGGCTGTAACTATGTGTATGACTGTCTGCCTGTGACTGTGTGCGTGTGACTGTCTGCCTGTAACTGTGTGTGAGGGTGTGCAGGGATTTTGTAGAAGGGGGCAGTGGTTTTAAAATTGTTACAAATTTCTTCAATGCATTTTAAAAAACAATTAAAAATAGAACATATTTTAAAAATTTAGTAGTTTTTTTTTTTTTGTTTTTTTTTTGGGAGGGGGGGGTGTGCCAAACCCAGGACCCGCCCCTGGGTGCCACATGCTCTAGGTACGCCCCTGGGTGGTATGCCCCCCTTTCAAGCTTTAAATAAACACCACGACCTAGCCCATTGAAATAAAAATAAACTGTGTCTGTGTTTATTGTGTGGTCTAAGTTATTTATGCGAAATGTTGCCTAAAATACATACATAGAATGTGATGGCAGATAAGAACCTTTCGGCCCATCTAGTCTGCCCAATTGCCTAAATACCTTCATAAGTCCCTGGCCTTATCATATAGCTAGGATATCCTTATGCCTATCCCACACGTGCTTAAACTACCTCACTGTGTTAACCTCTACCACTTCAGCATGAAGGCTATTCGATGCGTCCACTACCCTCTCTGTAAAGTAACAAATCATCTTTTTCAATAAGCTAACGAAAAAAACTTGAATTACATTTTATGGGATCATAAATCATCAGAGTGATTATCCTACGACAGAGACCTATAAAGCTTTCATTGGACACCAACACAATGGGTGATCACAACAATAAGATGGAAAATATGTACATATATTATATGTCATGTAATAAAAATATGTTTTATGTGCTTTAATTATGTCATGAATGATTCTAAACATGGTGTCGGCTGATGTAACAGAAAACTTAAAGGGACACTGTAGGCACCCAGTCAACTTCACCTCATTGAAGTGGTGTGGGTGCACTGTCTCTGTCCCTTTAACCTTGCAATGTAAAACATTGCTGTTTCATAGAAACTGCAATGTTTACATTGCAGGGTTAAGATTGCCTCTAGAGGCACTTCCCACAGTTTCACAAAGTTTAGCTCCATGAAACAATCCTGGACGTCCTCGCATTTTGTATGAGGACATATTTTGATTCATGTGCTCACCACGCATGCACATTAAATTACCCTACCAGGGTGACATCGCTGGAGGAGGAGACAGATCTAGCACTGAGGCACCTTGGCGTTTTAAACAGGTAAGTGAAAAAAAGGTTTTTAACCCTTTCAACACCGGGAGGAGTAAAGGGAACTATAGCGTTAGGTATACTGTGTTGTATTCGTAACGCTATAGTGTTCCTTTAAATATAATTATTACAAATGAGACATTATTTGACATAATTATTTAAGACATAATTCATGCCATTGAATTATGGCACATTATGGAAATGGTGTGTGTAAATACAATGATTTCTGAACGATATACTCACAGGTGGCAATCTGATGAGTACTCACAGGTGGCAATCTGATGGTAAATAGTGTGATGCGGTGGAATCCCAGCTGTGTCACTTCTGGATCGTGTGGGTAAATCTTGAGACATGGCGGAGTCCACCGCACCACACGACTTACCATCAGATCGCCAATACACAAGATGGAGCATGATACCTTCACGGAAGTGGCATGGCGCAAGTTCTGTCACGTCACTTCTGCCACTAATGATTTGGATAAGGCTGATGAACATACTCCCCCTGTGAAACGATACACAATTAGCCATCTATTGGACAGTCCACCCATCATAATATTTAATGGTGGACCTAATGGAAGCAGCTTATCAATTGAAAAAGCTGAGAAAATAGTCGAAAAGCGTCTTGAGCTGCGAGGACCTGTGGGCATTATTCATCTTTGTTATTATCTGGCTTGTTTTATATATTTTAACAGTTTTTTTTGTAGATTTCTTTTGTTTTCTGTTATTATAAAGTATATTAGCCTATCTTTAGTCCTGTGGACGACTGACATTATGCTTCCATTCCAAGAAGGGTTGTACCCTCTCTAATGGTACAAATGCCTTTACAATGAGAACACTGAGAACGAGTATATTACGCTCTGATTAAGGTTTATAAGGTGAATTTTATAGTATCACATCACTGTTTAAGGTTTTACACTAGAAGACGCTGTCAGGGTACCTGTGGTCTCTACCTCCAAAAGAGGTAGAGACTTAGCTGTTCCACCTTCCAGACGGTCTGATGACTCCCTTCCCCGCGGTCTATCCGGTCATGCAAGGCCGGCCGCGAGGGAGTGACTGCCTTTTACACCATCTAGGCAGGAAGTCATCATCAGGACACTCCCCCGGATCGCTGTCAATTGCTGCAGGACCAATCAGGACGTCTCGGAGGTGTGGTTACTGCTCTGAACAGGGTATTTAACAGAGCTTCCTTCATTAGCTCATTGCCCTGTCGTGGTTCTAGCTTGCTCTAGTCACTCAGTGCTTGTGTATTCTATTATCCCTTTTGGTTTTGACCCGGCTTGTTTACCTTACTCTGCTTATCTCTGTTACCCTTGATTCGGCTTGTCTCTTGCTTACCTGTCTTCTGTTACCCTCGACCTCGGCTTGTCTTTGACCATTCTATACGGTACTACTTACGTTAGTCCGGCCATTCTAAGGTCCGGTATACGTATCTGGCTACTGTTTGTACTCTGCGTGTTGGATCCCTGTCCCGATCCTGACATTACGACAGGGCCAATGGATCCTGCAAGTACAAACAGTCAGCTGGCTTCTCCTGATCCTAGGTTTGAAGCCATGGATCACAGAATGGATCAGATGGCGCTTGCGCTACAGGCTCTATAATCTCATGCCATTAACCCACCAGAGGAGATACGTAATACCCCTGTTTCTCCTGTCAGTTTAGGTCTAGAGGTAGCCACAGTGGGTGCTTCTTCTCGCATTACCCCCCCAGTACGCTATGGTGGGGCTCCTGAGAAGTGTCGTGGTTTTTTAAACCAAATTAGTATCCACTTTGAATTGCAACCCCGCTCTTATCCTACAGATAGGGCAAAGGTAGGATTTATTATCACCCTACTTATTGAGAAAGCTCTGAGATGGGCCAACCCACTATGGGAGAACGATAACCCATTAGTGTATAACTATAACGCATTTGTAGCTGCTTTTAGAAGAACATTTGATCCTCCAGGTAGAAAGGTTAATGCAGCCAGATTACTGTTGCGCCTGAGACAGGAGAACCGAACACTGGTGGATTATGCACTAGAGTTCAGGTCTCTGGCGTCAGAAGTCAAGTGGAATGAGCAGGCGTATATGGATGTATTTTTGAATGGCCTATCTGAAGTAATCCTTGATGAGGTTGCTACCAGAGAACTCCCTGAGAATTTAGAAGATTTAATTTCGTTCATCTCTCGTATAGATGAACGTTTAAGAGAGAGACAGAACACTCGAGAGAGGAACCGGAGACCTTCTTTTAGGTTAGCCCCCGCTTTTCCAAGTCCTGACTCCACGGTATCTTTGCTTCCTGAACCTATGCAGATAGGTTATACCCGCCTCTCTGAGGAGGAAAGACAGTACAGGAGAAGAGAGAGTTTGTGTATGTATTGTGGAGCCAAGGGTCATTTACTCTCGAACTGTCCTAACCGTCCGGGAAACGCTCGCACCTAAGTCTCTCTAGAGGACAAGCCTTGGGTGTTTCTATTTTGTCCTCTACTCCTAATTATAAAGATCACAGGCTTCTGCTACCAGTTTCCTTAACTTGGGAGAAGGAAGTAGTAAGGGCTATGGCATTGATAGATTCCGGTGCTGCTGAGAATTTTATCGACCAAGCCTTTGCTATTAAGAACAATTTCCCATCCCAGCTAAGGGAGACACCCTTGGCCGTTGAGGCCATAGATGGTAGACCACTACTAGACCCTGTTATCTTTCGTGAAACCATACCCATTAGTTTAAATGTTGGTATCCTACACGTGGAGAATTTATCTCTTTTGCTCATTTCATCCCCTTCCGTTCCCATAGTTCTGGGGTACCCATGGTTGAAGAAACATAACCCTATTATTGGGAGTTAGGGGAGATACTCTCGTGGGGCCAGGGTTGCCAGGATAGGTGTTTATGCAAGGTTTCTCCATTAGCTAATGTTAACATACCTGAGACTCCTATTCAGTCCACAGAAAGACAGATACCAGACCTTTACCTAGACTTAAAGGCAGTATTTGACAAGAAGAATGCCGATTCTTTGCCGCCACACAGGCCATTTGATTGTAAAATTAAGCTTCTACCTGGGACTATGCCTCCGAGGGGCCATGTATATCCTTTGTCTGTTCAGGAAAACTTGGTTCTAGAGGAGTATATTCGGGAGAATTTAGAAAAGGGATTCATTAGGAGGTCTTCTTCCCCGGCCGGGGCTGGGTTCTTTTTCGTTAAGAAAAAGGATGGCACGCTGAGACCTTGTATCGATTACAGAGGCTTGAATAAAATAACTGTCAGAAATGCCTATCCTATTCCACTTATTACCGAGTTATTTGATCGTCTTAAGGGCTCCAAAATCTTCACCAAGTTAGATCTCAGAGGGGCATATAATTTGGTGAGAGTCCAGCAGGGACACGAGTGGATGACGGCGTTCAATACTCGGTACGGTCACTATGAATACACAGTTATGCCGTTTGGACTTTGCAATGCTCCTGCAGTATTTCAGGATCTGATTAATGAGGTACTTAGGGAGTTTCAACATGATTGTGTCATTGTCTACCTAGACGACATACTGATACACTCTAGGGAGATTGAAACTCACTATAGACAGGTCAGAGCGGTATTACAGAAACTTCTGCAACATGGTCTATACTGTAAATTGGAAAAATGCAGCTTTGATCAGTCTCAGATAGATTTTCTTGGTTACGTGATTTCTGGGGAGGGTTTTAAGATGGACCCTGACAAACTCCAGTCTATTTTAGATTGGCCATTACCTAAGGGACTCAAGGCTATTCAGAGGTTTATTGGTTTCTCCAATTATTATAGGCGCTTCATTAAGGGTTACTCGTCTATTATTGCGCCCATTACCAATATGACCAAACAGGGGGCAGAAACTAAGACGTGGTCTCCTGAAGCTCTCGCTGCTTTCAAGAGGCTCAAAGAACTTTTTGCTTCTGCTCCAATATTAGTCCATCCTGATACGACTTTGCCGTTTCTACTCGAGGTCGATGCCTCTGAGACAGGAGTAGGTGCGGTTCTGTCACAAAGATTAGCGGTAGATAAACCATTACACCCGTGTGGTTTTTTTTCCAGGAAACTTTCTGGGGCTGAGAGCAGATATGACATCGGAGACAGGGAACTGTTAGCAGTCATTAAAGCCTTAAAGGAGTGGAGACATTTGTTGGAGGGGACCCTACACCCTATTACGATTTTGACAGACCACAAAAACTTGTCATATATTGGGGAGGCTAAGCGCTTATCCTCTAGACAAGCTCGTTGGTCCTTATTCCTGACTCACTTCAATTATGTACTGACTTACAGACCTGGTTCTAAAAACTCTAAAGCCGATGCATTATCTCGCCAATATGAACCTTCTACTGTACCTGAACCAGTTCTTTCTTCTATAGTTCCGAAGTGCAATATCATTGCTAATACGAATCTCAGGATTCACTCTCCATTACTGGCCGAGATCATTAAGTTGCAACATCTCGCACCTAAACAGACCCTTGTGGGTCGTCATTTCGTTCCTCCTGCTTTTCAACTGGAACTTTTACAGTGTTTACATAATAGCAAGATGGCGGGACATCCTGGTATTCGCAAAACTTACGCCTTGATCTCTAAGGACTTCTGGTGGTCTACTTTACGGAGGGATGTTGAGGAGTTCATCGCTGCATGTGAAGTTTGTACTAAAACCAAACAACCCCATACGCTTCCATGTGGACTCCTGCAACCCTTGGAGGTTCCAGAGAAACCATGGTCCTGTTTGGCCATGGACTTTATTGTCGATCTACCTATCTCTAAAAGACAGACTGTTATCCTCACCGTGGTTGACAGGTTTACTAGGATGGCACACTTCATTCCCCTGCCTAAACTTCCGTCTTCTCCCGAATTGGCAGAGATATTCGCCAAGGAGATTTTTCGCCTACATGGGATACCCTCTCAGATTGTATCGGACAGAGGCTCCCAATTTGTTTCCCGCTTTTGGAGGTCCTTCTGCTCTCAACTTGGTATTAAATTAAACTTTTCTTCTGCCTATCATCCTCAGTCTAACGGAGCTGCTGAACGTACCAACCAGAAAATTGAACAATATTTACGATGCTTTGTTTCTGAACACCAGGATGATTGGGTCGGTTTGATTCCTTGGGCGGAGTTTGCACACAACAATCTTGTTTGCGATTCTACTCATTCAAGCCCCTTCTTCATGAATTATGGTTTTCATCCGTCTATTCTTCCTTCGGATTCTCCTTCCCAGGGGGTGCCGTCGGTTGATGTTCATGTTGCCAATTTGAGGAAGTTGTGGGATCAAACTCGACAAATCCTTGTGCACAACTCTATGTTGGTCAAGAAACACGCTGATAAACGTAGAAGGGCGGCTCCGGTCTTTGTTCCAGGTGATAGGGTATGGCTGAGCACGAGGAACATCCGTTTAAAAGTGCCCTCCATGAAGTTCGCTCCTCGTTATATTGGACCCTACAGGGTGCTGACCCGTATCAATCCGGTTGCGTATCGTTTAGCGCTTCCTAATACCTTACGCATTCCGAACTCGTTTCACGTTTCATTGCTGAAACCACTCATATGTAACAGATTTTCCTCCACAATAGTCCCTCCTCGCTCCGTTCAGGTGGAGGGTCAGGAGGAGTATGAGGTCAACTCTATTATTGATTCTCGAATCTCCCGGGGGAGAGTACAATATCTGGTTGATTGGAAGGGATATGGTCCTGAGGAGAGGAGTTGGGTACCTCAGGAGGATGTTCATGCTCCCAGTCTCCGCAGGGCGTATCACTCTCGCTTCCCATCTCATCCCGGTTCATTCCGCCCGGTGGGCGTATCTGAGAGGGGGGGTACTGTCAGGGTACCTGTGGTCTCTACCTCCAAAAGAGGTAGAGACTTAGCTGTTCCACCTTCCAGACGGTCTGATGACTCCCTTCCCCGCGGTCTATCCGGTCATGCAAGGCCGGCCGCGAGGGAGTGACTGCCTTTTACACCATCTAGGCAGGAAGTCATCATCAGGACACTCCCCCGGATCGACCTGTCAGTCAATTGCTGCAGGACCAATCAGGACGTCTCGGAGGTGTGGTTACTGCTCTGAACAGGGTATTTAACAGAGCTTCCTTCATTAGCTCATTGCCCTGTCGTGGTTCTAGCTTGCTCTAGTCACTCAGTGCTTGTGTATTCTATTATCCCTTTTGGTTTTGACCCGGCTTGTTTACCTTACTCTGCTTATCTCTGTTACCCTTGATTCGGCTTGTCTCTCGCTTACCTGTCTTCTGTTACCCTCGACCTCGGCTTGTCTTTGACCATTCTATACGGTACTACTTACGTTAGTCCGGCCATTCTAAGGTCCGGTATACGTATCTGGCTACTGTTTGTACTCTGCGTGTTGGATCCCTGTCCCGATCCTGACAGACGCCCTTTCTTTGCTTTATTTCCCCATTTGATTTTTCCTATATTTGACACAGGAGAGGCCCTGGTATTGCTACAGTATACCACCGTGGGTGTAATCTGAGCCTATACTTGTAGGGCTCAGTTTCATGTAAGTGCATCCAGTATCCACTATGTATATTTCCCTGTTTGGAATTTATTACACTATTTTGTATATTTCTCTTATTCCTAGTACACCCTATTGTCCCCTTATTTTATAAGGGTAAGTGCATATTGATCTAGCGCTCCACCAGGTTTATTGAGTGGGTATTTATTTATCACTCAGTTCACGTTTCCTTGTTGGACTAGCTGCATGTTTAGTGTAATGGCAACAGTGTACAGTACACCAGCATTCCTATAGAACCGAACACGGATGTGGCAGTTCAGGGGAGAGTGGATGAGCAAGAACATCTCCTCATCAAGAATATAACCCTTCAAGCTAAGAGTTAACATCGTCCCTCCCAACATGTATAAACATTTTAACCCCTTAAAGGAACACTATAGTCACCTAAATTACTTTAGCTAAATAAAGCAGTTTTAGTGTATAGATCATTCCCCTGCAATTTCACTGCTCAATTCACTTCTCAATACTCGAAGCACTTCTATCATTTATTTCCTGTCTATTGTATTTTTCAGTAAATCTAAGCTACAATAGTTTAAGTGTCCCTTTAAATAGTTTGAGCAACTCATATTGAAAAAATACAAGCCAGAAGAGCTTAATGTAAAAACAAAAGCTGTCAAGAAAACTGCATATATATAATCCAGAAGAGGTCAATTTTTATATTAAGTTAATCTGATTACGTACAAAATCTTTTTCTAAGAATATAGGAAGAAATGATGCCAAGTGTTATTTATCACAGTCAGTTAAATCTGAAATGGAAAGGTCTAAGATTATTAGCACTAAGCCATGAAGTATTACATATCAAAACATTGCTAATTTCACGGGAAATGTAATGTTGATTTAATTATTTATGTATGAAATACCCTACAGTGTTTGCAGGAAATTATGCGTTAATAGTCTATCTAATCTCCAACTTTATAACAGGGATAATCAAAGATGTTATAAAGTGTCAGGCGATATCATCTTACAGGAGAATTAGGCTCAACATAAATGTGGCTACTCTCTATAAGGGTATGTGATAGGGAAAAAAGCCCGAAAGGAACACTTATTTGAGTTCTCAATTAGGTAAACATTGAAGTATTTGAGAACTTAGATTTGTCAGATTTCCATTGTTTTACTAATTTTCATATTTTAACTGCTTAACCTTTTTATTTATATGTGCCCTTTTGTATGCTTTATGTATAATCACTCAAAGTGGCTCTGTCACCTTCTAAAGAACTTTGCATTTTTTGCAAAGACACAAGATGATGACTGATCCTCTTCTAGTGTTGTGACCCATGGTTGCGGGGAAAGGTAGTTTTAACTTACCTGAACCTGTTCATCTGGCCATCGCCATCTTCTTCCACAAAGTTATTTTCACATCTTGAAGCTTTATCTACCAGGAGTTGATGTCATCACTGTATTCTCAACACTGATGTCTATGGAGGATCCCGAGTAACTAGTAATAACTGAGAGTTTGACAAAGCTAGACAGTGGTGTGCATTTGCGTGGTGCTCATAGATCAGCATTTAAATGGAACAATGCAGCATTTGGCAACACATGCATGCTAACCTCCTAGTGCTTCCCTATGGGTAAGCTTGGGATTGGTTGACATGATAAATCTTGATGATCTCAGCCAAGGAGGTAGAATTACATCATAGAAGCTGGTGATGTGAGGGTTGAAAGGTAAAAGTAAAGTAAATCTCAACTTTTAAACCATCTAACATTTGGGGGGATGGACATCTAGATAGGTAACAGGAAACTATAGCATTTGTAATATATGTTTGTATTCCTAACACTATAATGTCCCTTTAATGTTGTGGTATGGTGCATATATCCTGTCCCTTCAGTCTGACAAATGTGAGAAACAACAATTTGTTCCCGAGAATGACTCTAGTCACTATCATTCAGACAATAACTTAATTCACTTCCTATTGAGATCTTACAATAATTGATTCAATGTTTGAATGCATCCGATTGGCTTGAATTTAGTGATTTTCACTTATTCGCAGCAGGCCCCCATGCTTCTCTATGAGGCGTCTCTGCACTGGAAACAAAGTCAATTATCCTTATTTAACCTAGCTTTTACAGAGCAAAGGTGTGTGGATAATGATCACATTGTTCTAAGGCAACTTATACTCCGAAATAATAATTGGTTTTATGGGAGAGAGGGAGGGGACTATAGGTTACCTTTAAAGTGGTTCCCATGAATCTGCTCCAGATTCCATGGTCTCACCATTTCACCGGTTACACAATATATTTGCAACATTTTATAATAATACTTAGAGGGCTGAGGATGTTTAAGGCTGTGTGTAATTATGTCAATCACAAAAGCTCTATCAATAAAAACTTGGGAACAGAATTAAATAAAAGCTCAACGTCATCATTAGAGAGCCCTTTGTGAAAACGTGAACCGGGCTTTGCATACTCCAGTCTGAGGGTCTAGCTCAATGACCAAAATACACTAGTTATGCCCCGTTTCCACTGAGCGGTAAGGTTCAGGTCGATACAGTCTGGTACGATATTTTGAGTATTTCCATTATGAGAGTGGCCCATACAACTGAACCAAACCGCACCATTCCTGGGTCCATAGGAAATGGTACGGTTAGGGTGGAGCTACTAGCATTACGCTATACAATACATTGATTGGCGGACAGGAAAACGTCAATGCTTACGACAAATGACACGCTAGGCATTTGGTCTAAACCCTGCATGCCCCCTGGTGGTCCGACTTGCAGTGGAAACGCTCACCTGAATAGGCTGGATCATTCTAACCCTTCCGAACCGTACCGACCCGAACCATACCGCTCAGTGGAAAGGAGGCATTAGTCACAGGTATATATGTGAAAGGGATGCTCCAGGTATGAACTATGATTGCTATCCAAAATGAAATTCCTTCTCTGAAATGTTGTGTTAGTCTGGGGTAATTCATTGTTTATACATTTTCATTTTTGGTTATATATGAATTTATCTACTTCTTGCTTCTCCCTGATTTTCTTAAAGTATTATTATTATTATTATTATTATTTAATAGTAAGGTTAAGTAAAATAAAAACAAAAAAACTAAACAAACTAAAGCTTTCTTTCTTTTTTTAACTGGATAATCTATTTTTCTGGAAGTGACAATTCCTCATTTGCTCATCCCAGTAAATACTTTCCAAACTTCTTACTGTGCTGAATAATATAGGGGAGGTTAGTAAAAACTTAACTCTGCTACACTTTCATGCACAGAGTGGCTTTGCATTTTTGTATAACTCTGTTAACAAATAAAATAAAACCAATTTCTTTGGGTGCGCATCCAAACGTGTTCTATTTCCAAGCTGGGTGGTTTTCTGTATCTTCCCCTCTCTGAACTGCTGACAGCAGACTGTGGGAGTTCTGTAAAAAAAAAAGTAATTCTGTAATCTGTGGCAAAGTTCTAAACGTTGTGCAGTCACCATGGTAACAATGGAACGTTGCTGCTGATTGTTGCCCTTTTAGAACGTTGCCCCAGAGTTGCTCTTTGTACAGAACCCCCAGCCAGCTCAGTGCCATGCAGGCTCGTCTTGGAGGAGATAGGCACAGCTCCAGAGTGAGGGGCTCTGCAGCCGCTCATTGGCCAGGAGGCGGGCTCTGCTCTTTGATGTTGGGGGTCCTGGGATGGTCAGAGGAGCAGGGCTGCTGCAGAGCTCCTTCCTCCAGCTCTCTCTCTCTGGTGGCTGAGCTGCTCACAGCCCCATGAGGCTCTGCCCTGGGTGACCTGGTGCCTGTGGGATCTGCAGGGGGGCAGAAGACAGAAGGAAAAGGGGGGCAAGAGGGGAAGCGATGCAGAAAGAGAAGCCAAGCAGTGGGGGTCCACAGACACTCAGCCTGCACGCCCGGCTGCTGTGAGGGCTCCCCGGGGATCCGAGGGGCGCAGGTTGGGGGGAGAGAGGGAGACACGTGAGGGGTGGTGGGGGGGAGAATAGGACTCTCGCAGTCCTTTCATTTCTCTGCAGATTGAAAGGGAACATGCTGGTTGCAAACTGGCTGGCGGGACTGGTCTGTCATCTTTGCTTCCTGCACACTCGGTCCTGGGATAACCGGCTTCACCCCACGCAAGGTAACTCGGGAAAGTCAATAGGGGCACGTTATAGGGAACTGGCATTAAATATGTTTACTTTATATCTCATTTATATTTAGTGTTGCTTTTTGATTTAGATTTATTGGTTAGTGATACAGGTATGGTGCTCATACTATGCCTTTATGAGTTCTTGCATAAGGTACATTTTGCATTGATTTTGATATAATATACTTAGTATACATTTAATGTAAGCACTCATACTATAATGTGAGAAATATTTCTACTTTATTTCTCTCATTTATATTTAGTGTTGTATTTTGATTTGTATTTCCATTACTGGTCAGTGATACAGGCAAGGTGATGCTGTGCCTTTAAGAGTTCTTGCATAAGGTATATTTTGCATTGATTTTGAAGCAGTCATACAATATACTTAGTATACATTTAATGTAAGCACCCTTACTATAATGTAGGGAATTGCTACTTTTCATTTAAAGTGTAACTATTGACTAAAATATAATTTATAACCCCATTACAGGAACTGTTTATTATAACAATGTTTTATTATACATACAGAATGGCAAAAGCTTTTGTTGTCTCTTAAAATGTTTTATTTTTTATTGTTTTTAAATGTATTTCTTACTAGAGCTATACTTAGCCCAACTTCTCAAAATATTACACAAGTTTACATTAGTAAAGTCAATATATTATTTTTATAGTTTGGTATATTTTTAGAATGTTTAAAGTCACTTACAAAAACACTTTACAATAATAAATTGTGTTTTGTTCAATAAATTACTGTTTGCAATGCAGTATAAACATTTAAATCATGTTACAAATTACTTGCAGGTGAATGAAGTTTAATTAAAAGGGGTTATTTAAAGCACCATGACCATTTGAAGTGGTCATGGTACCTGCAGTCTCTAGGTGCAGCTTTTCACTTTGAAATGTTTCAGACACAGAGTTTACCCCTTTGCTGCCGGAGCCATCCCCGGCAGTGTCATTGGAGCTTCATTAGCCATCTTGGAGCAAGAGTTCTGGGCTGGCTAATGTGAATTCTGTGCATATTTGGCATTGGTCATCAGCACGCACAGCATGTTGGCAAAAGACAGCCAGTTATACCCCCCTCCCTGCCGCTCTAGCCTCCACTCTGTTTTGCCCTTCTTGGCATCATTCCCCCTCCGTTAAGAGAGAGTGATGTCAGCAGATGAGAATTGGGCTGAGGGGGAACTTTTAAAAGTTTTAACTATTTTCTTTTTGTTTCAGTTTTTTTATATTTGGGGGAGGGAGGGATAGCGGGGGAGAAGGATGAGATACACTAACCAAAAACAGCATTTTCCTGAAAAAATATAAGTGCATCTGTTGTTGAAGTTTTGGCTTGTATTCATGCTTTGTTTTTCCCTCATTCAAATAACTAATTTTGTCAAAACAAATGTGTTGCAGCATAACCTCCCCTTTAGACATAACTCACATTTTCACAAAGCTACTTCCTTATTAGATGTGCTCTGAGTATGTACGCAGCTCAGTCTATGAGACAAAGAGAGACCAGAGCTGCTGCCATGATTCTACTCCACAACCAATTGCTATCCTCTTATTATCTGTTCCATAATATAGCTGTGAAATACTATACAGGTAATAACAGGACAGTGGGAGTAGGGGGTCAAGCCAGCTGCTCATCCCACACTGATCTTTCATTGGCTGATCTATGCTGCATACCTTCCAATTGCAGCTGCACTCTTAGATGCGCATGCACATACAAATGTTGCGATCCTTTAATTAAATTGTGCCAGCAGCAGCATATCATTCCAGGACTGAATTTCACTCAGTTCTGGATGATGAAGCACCTCTAGTGGCTGTCAGGGGTAAAATGACAGGACCACTGCGCCCAGACCACTTTATTAAGATAAGGGGTCTGGGTGACTTTATTGGTCCTTAAAGTTGTTTTGGTGCCTTGTTTTTAGAATATTCTGCTTATTTTGCATTTATGGCTCCTTACATCTGAGTACATTGTGCATAATGAACCTGCAGCAATAAAAAATAATTCATTTCTTTTACTATTTGTGCCTTAATATTCTGTACAGATACCGCTGTAATGTTCTCTGTGGATGAATTACGAAGTGGAAACGTTATCTGCAGAGAGAATTTTACTTTTAGATTATTTTTTTTTGTTAAAGTATGGCACCAAATGAAATCCACTGCCATGGTAAAGTCCATATCAGGCACATTTTAGTTTATTCGCAAGTATGTGACCTATAACAATTTATCTTTTCATTATGTATCTATTATCCCTGCACGTTCAGGCTCATGGGAATATTTTCTCCTAACTAGACGGGCTGTCTCTCCAATGAGCTAAAGTCAGCTCTTCAACATAACTATTTATTAAGCCACTAGAAATTAAACACATTATCACATGTAGCCTATACAGTCATATACACTGCTCAAAAAATAAAGGGAACACAAAAATAACACATCCTAGATCTGAATGAATTACTTTACATAGTTGAATGTGCTGACAACAAAATCACACAACAATTAAAAAATGGAAATCAAATTTTTCAACCCATGGAGGTCTGGATTTGGGGTCACACTCAAAATTAAAGTGGAAAAACATGCTACAGGCTGATCCAAATTTGATGTAATGTCCTTAAAACAAGTCAAAATGAGGCTCAGTAATGTGTGTGGCCTCCACGTGCCTGGCTGTATGACCTCCCTACAACACCTGTGCATGCTCCTGATGAGGTGGCAGATGGTCTCCTGAGGGATCTGCCAACTCCTGGACAGTCTGTGGTGCAACGTGATGTTGGTGGATAGAGCGAGACATGATGTCCCAGATGTGCTCAATTAGATTCAGGTCTGGGGAACGGGCGGGCCAGTCCATAGCATCAATGCCTTTGTCTTGCAGGAACTGCTGACACACTCCAGCCACATGAGGTCTAGCATTGTCTTGCATTAGCAGGAACCCCAGGCCAACCGCACCAGCATATGGTCTCACAAGGGGTCTGAGGATCTCATCTCGGTACCTAATGACAGTCAGGCTACCTCTGGCGAGCACATTGAGGGCTGTGCGGCCCCCCCCTGCGGCCCCATTACTGACCCACTGCCAAACCAGTCATGCTGGAGGATGTTGCAGGCAGCAGAACGTTTTCCACGGCGTCCCCAGACTCTTTCACATCTGTCACATGTGCTCAGTGTGAACCTGCTTTCATCTGTGAAGAGCACAGGGCGCCAGTGGCGAATTTGCCAATCTTGGTGTTCTCTGGCAAATGCCAAACGTCCTGCACGGTGTTGGGCTGTAAGCACAACCCCCAACTGTGGATGTCGGGCCCTCATACCACCCTGATGGAGTCTGTTTCTGACCGTTTGAGCAGACACATGCACATTTGTGGCCTGCTGTTCCTTCTTGCACAAAGGCGGAGGTAGCGGTCCTGCTGCTGGGTTGTTGCCCTCCTACGGCCTCCTCCACGTCTCCTGATGTACTGGCCTGTCTCCTGGTAGCGCCTCCATGCTCTGGACATTACGCTGACAGACACAGCAAACCTTCTTGCCACAGCTCGCATTGATGTGCCATCCTGAATGAGCTGCACTATCTAAACCACTTGTGTGGGTTGTAGACTCCGTCCCATGCTACCACTAGAGTGAAAGCACCGCCAGCATTCAAAAGTGACCAAAACATCAGCCAGGAAGCATAGGAACTGAGAAGTGGTCTGTGGTCACCGCCTGCAGAACCACTCCTTTATTGGGGGTGTCTTGCTAATTGCATATAATTTCCACCTGTTGTCTATCCCATTTGCACAACAGCAATGTGAAATTGATTGTCACTCAGTGTTGCTTCCTAAGTGGACAGTTTAATTTCACAGAAGTGCCATTGACTTGGAGTTACATTGTGTTGTTTAAGTGTTCCCTTTATTTTTTTGAGCAGTGTATTAAGTCTTGCTTCCAGGGCTGCCATCAGAAATTGTGGGGCCCTTACAGAATCACAGGCACACACTCACAGACATGTTCACATTCCCAAACATATGCAAACATACACTATCATAGACAGATATTCACAGCTACACATAAACATTCTCAAGCTAACACAAAGAAACACATTCACAGGGACACACACGCGTCGCTAGACACACTCAAAGCTGTGGGCACCAGCGCAGGGCCTTGCCCCTGAACACAGCATGGGCTTTCATTCCTTGATGGCAGCCCTGGACCCTTCTGTAAAGTAATGTTAGCTCTTCAACATCTCATGCCTGTATTTTCCACTTTTCTTTCAATTTTACTCACCTCCCCAAGAAATCCATATATTTAGATGTTGCCTGCAATCCCATTGCCTAGATGTTATCTAATGCAATGTTCAGTGTACCCGAATGCATGACAGCCTGGTCAATAACTTAATAAATCCTAGTTCTTTGTATAGATATGATTTAACAAAATTGCGAAGACACTGATCTTTGACTTGCCCAATAGCTGAGTTACACGATTTGGATAGGTTTTAACTGCGATTTTACACAAAGTTCCATTGAGCATGACAGTGTTGTCCTCATTGAATTCTTCTCCTTCTGGTTCAATATCTGAGAAGGTTCACAGAGATCTGAGCCTTTTGTGATGAAGATATGTCTGTTCTTGGCATCTTTCTACTTTTTAGTAAGATTCCATCTATACCTGAGCACTTTGAACTACAGCTAATGCTGGACTAATGCAATATCCGTAGCGGTGGTCAAGCAGAAGCTAAAAATTACTCCATGCTAGACCAACAATCATTGTTGGTCTAGCATGGAGTAATTTTGAACCTCTGCTTGACCACCACAACGGTTATTGCATTAGTCCATCATTAGCTATAGTTCAGAGTGCTCAGGTATGGATGGATATTAAACACAAGTTCAGTAGTTTGAAGGTCCCTGCCATTATTGAACGTCAGGAACCTTCAATATACTCAACTTATGTTTAATTTCTTATACCTTGAGCTTAAGTATAATTTCAAAAGAGGTATGAAAACTGGAGTACTCACCAGCACCTTTTAAATTCATTGGATGCTCAACTCTCTGCTATTTTAGTGAGGGTCCATGTCTAGATATCAAATTATAATTTATACAAGTCTAATGGAGCAGTTATAAAAATTAAATGACCTAATAAGATATATGTTACAGCGCTAGAGTATATCTTTATATTTTCTGGTCAGTGACTTGTAAGTGAATTCCAAATATATTTTGACAGTGTGAAAATCAGAAAATCTAATTTATTGAAAATATCTTAGATTTAATTTCTTCTTCTGTGTTTCATATTGAAACTCTTACCTGCTTTCATTTAGATAAAGGCTTTCTTTCAGCAGTAAAATGCATAACAGGCGAATCTCATAACATTTACGCACACATTATCTCAGTATGCTATTTCCTATAAAATTCATTTATATTTAGACATTAATGACCCATTAAACTTTGTCTCAGCTTTCAAGGAGACTTGCCATCTGAGTTAAAGACCTTTAACTATCTTGATGTACAGAAATTTGATATCCATGCGTTTTCGGGAAAATATCAGTTTAAACCAGTGCTTATTATGGAAAACTTATTTATTTTTAAAGAAATGAAGTGGTCCTTGTCTAGTCTGTAATGTCTTTTTTACATCTGAATGTAATTACCAAGATCTGTTAAGAAGAGGATTAAGGTCATCTAATATAGTACGTTTCATTTGAGAATCTTATTTTAGCTCTCTGCATTTTATATTCTCACATGCTTTTTGATATTTAACTGATTACCAAGATGTTTAAAGGTAAGAAAACATGTAGAATGCTTGTAAATCAAGTAGGTTAAACCTGATGGAGTAGGTTGAAAGGAATAAACTTTAGGCTTTTTTTTTTTTTTTTTAATTATATCACTGGAATAAGTATTACGAAAAAGTCAGTGAATTCCACCAGCCTATTGGATACAATTTGCTGAACGTTACAGTTTATTTTAGAATCCAAGTATTTCATTCAAAATAAGATCATACGTGTTTAAAAAGTCATGGTCATTTTTATTTTCATCAACATTTTTTGTATTGTTTTGCAGCCAGGCTCGTGAAGGATCTTTCGTCCTATGAGATTGTCATACCTTCTCGAGTAGACGAGTTTGGGGAAGTTTTTCAACACACTCAGCATTTCCGCAGAAAAAAAAGGAGTCTTGATTTTCAGTCGTCAGAGTCTAAAGTCCACAGGACCCATTATCGCATTGCTGCTTATGGACAATTATTTCGGTTTAACCTTACTGTTAACACAGACTTTATCGGTGACTCTTACAGTGTTGTACATATTGGAAATAAAAACCAAAGCCATTCACCGCACGACTCAACGGACCTCAGGCACTGTTTCTACAGTGGACATGTCAATGATGTGGACACTCACGTAGCTGTTTTTAGCCTCTGTGGTGGCATGGTGAGTTTACCTTCTTTAAATCTATGTTCATTTATTTATCTATCAACTCTCGAAACATGATATATTACGTATAGGGTACATACCAGTGATGTGAAACAAGTCAGGAAATAGATAGAGCGCATGCCTGTAAAATAGTTACAGAAGCTCGCTGTATCCCCTCTGACAGATTGCGCAGAGAGGAGGCTGAGCTTGTGTTTGCCTCTCTTTGCTGTTTGAGGTATTGAACTCAGGAGGATGGAATGGTGAAAAAGCATCACTGGTACAAGCCATTAGTCCCACCAGCCACTGACCTCACCACAGTTCCCTGGTACAAACATCATGACATAATATTGCTTTTGCAAGAAAAATCTCCAGCTCATCTATGCTCACTAGCCTCTCAATGCTTTCCGATTAGGAAGCATTGGACTGGTTAAGATCATCGAGATTGATGAACTCAGAGTGGGAAGTGGGGTAGTCAAGGCAAGGGAGGAAAGGTATGTTCAACCTTTTTAAAAAAAATAAATAATAATTTAGGAGGTTGGGCCGTAACCTAACAAAGAAGCATGATGTCTTCTGTACACTGACCAGAGTTTTTAAATCTCATACTTCACAAGAAATGTTTTCAGGAAACACTAGACATTTTAACTTTAAGTGTCAATGAAATTGAGATAGAACACTTGGGGGAGAATGTAAATGGAAGGGAGTACAGAGAGGCAAAGGAAGGGTGGAAAGTGGACTACAGCGTCTTTACTTACAATATTTATGGAAAAAGCAATATAGTGGATAAAACGGCAACTTAATGACTAACCAAGACTCTATGCACCCTTCATACACAAACATACACTACACCCCTCACACACACTACACCCCTCACACATACACACCTACCCCTCACACAGACTGCCCCCACACTGCTCTCTCACACACACACTGTCCCCTCACACATGCTGGCTCCCTCACACTGACCGCCCCCTCACACGTGCACAGCACTCTTCACACACACTACACCCTTCACACACACACAGAGCACTCTTCACACACACAGAGCACCCTTCACACACACAGAGCACCCTTCATACACGAACAGAGCACCCTTCACACACACACACACACACACACACGCACACACACACACACACACACACACACACAGAGCACCTTTCACACACACATCACCTAACAGATACACATAGAAAAAAAGTATAATAGAACATAGAAAAAAAGGGAAATTTTAAAAAAAATTAAGTACATATTTAAAAAAACCCTCCTTTCTAAATAAATAAAATAAATAAAAATATCACCCTTACGCTGTAAAATTAGTTACACTGGTGGGCAGTAAGGAAATTTTGCCATCAACAAAAAAAACAAAAGTGAACGGCAGGTATTAAAAGGTTTACTACCCCTGGTTTAATCCACACCTGGACAAATTGATTGTCCCGGATTTACCTGTGGAGTCTTATTCACTGAATATTATGTGCGAGAGTAGAGCAATGTAATGGGCTCCTGGGAGATGAAGCACCAGGAGCTGTAGAAAGCCATGGCAGTGACTGCGAGGGACATATTCAGGTAAATAAAACTCCTGCAGCCACCAGACACCAGGCATAGCCCCCAGACAGTGATGCACTATTAACTAGGATTGGCAGGTTGGGGAGACCTGCTGCTCTCCCCAACCAGCCCATGAGGTTCCAGGCCCTCACTATATGACCAAAGTGCCCAAGGGGTCAGTCTTCTTCTGTCTGAAATTAAGCTTTTCCAATGACTAATGGTTGTCGTGTCCAAAACATGTCGAGTTCATTTGACTCCCTCCCGGGTTGTTTATCATTGGTGCTTTCAATACATGGTGAGTGCTTCTACTTGGCATCTTGTACTTAATCGTTTCATGCATGAAATTAATCTTTAGCATATTTAGACATATTAGCAAATGAAAAAATTATGTATTGTGATTTCATTGCAGAAAAGACTATTTATAGAGTGTCATTTTTGACAAAATGTATTATTGCTTGGATTTATAAATTTCTAGGACTAATAAGTAATTTTCACGTTGTTTCGATGTTTAACTGGGGATTATTTGGATTATTGAAAGGTGCTGTCTCGGCACCATAACCAGTACAACTGAAGTAGTTATAGTGGAAGTGATGCCCTCAGGTTCTATATTTGACAAATTGTGAGCATTTGACTAAAACCTGGGTCCCGGAGGTAACCATAGCCTTGCTTTTTCTCTCTGGAATTTTGGAAGCTACACATCTGAATTAGCATTATCAATTTCATCCATAGTTTAATGCCATTCACTGAAGTTGTTATGGGTGGAGATAAGAGGGACCTCGATGGGATATTTTTCTGCCCCCTCTGTCTCTCAATTCCTCGGCATTTCATGTCTGCTGAGGAACTGAGAGACAGATGTGATAAAAAAAAACTATTTTTAATTTGGTAGCAAAATGGAATTTTAAGCGTTTTTAAAATAGCTAAAGTAATTTTGCCCATGCCAGGTTCCCTTTAACTGTACAATGTCAACAAAGTTCAAGTGGCCGAGAACCCTCATATTTATTCAGTTAGAAATAATATATAATAAAAAAACTTCACTGTGTGGTACATGCACCCACCCCAGTGAACACACGGTGGAGCGCTAAAGAATATATCCTAAAATGAAAAATACTAACATAGAGTAGTATATCCAGTATGTACACTCACATGTAGCTGAGACACATAGGACTGTCTCAGATCACTTAAGTGGTTGTGTACTACGGTGTCACTGCCCTTCTTCCTCTGAGTCTTTGATGCGCTTGTGATACACAAAAACAAAAGAGAGGATCTAGTGAGAGGATCTAGTGTAATAAGTCCAAAATGGAAGAAAGTGCATATATATGTGGATGCAGTCTGCTCACCTTATTCAGAGCCCATAAACCTCGGCTATGAGTTAGTAGACTTGTGTGTTTATAATGGGGACAAATACACCCTTCTTTGTAGCAGGAACAAGGCAGTGGAGTCTCCAAGTGGGATAAAATATCTAGATTTATTACAATATTCTAAAACAAAACAAATGCATATAAAATATAAAAACCTTTACCAAGGTTTCGCCACCGCATCGGCTTTTTCAATTGGTATAACTACCCAGGTAAACCTCCCTGCTTTTAAATTTTCTTATTGACCCATTTTGTGCGTTGTACGGCAATCCTCAGTGTTCAGGTGATGTCATTCATTCCCTGTTGGTGATATCAATCTGAATCACCTGAACTGGAAATGGCGTGGCGGATTCCCCGTCACTTCCAGTTATCGGTCCACCATCTTTGTAGAGGAAAACATTCCGGGAAAGTTAATGTAATAGTGTTAATATATATCGTACATCAGAAAGTCCCATATACATGGAAAAAAAACACTTTTTTTGGGTGCATGTACCACACAGTAAAGCTTTTTTACTATTAGAATTGGTGTGAATATGAGGGATATTCACATATAGGTGGTAGCAGCTTGTCATTTTTTTAACATTACTGTACCTATTGTTTAAGCGCCTATTACACTACTTATTACTTTTTGATAAATAATATATAAATTAGTTCTAAACTTGCATGTCAACACTGTTGGCATTGCATGTGGAAACACGAACAGCATGTATGGAGATATCCGTCATAACAAAGAAATTACGGAGATTAGATTTTGTCAGGAACAATGAATGTGCACTTTATATTATCACATGCGTAATATGTTTCAGTGTGTATACTGGCTGCACAAAGCCTAGTTTTTATACATTTTGTTCCCAAAGGGGAGCACACAGTATTTTGGTATACCTTACATTATTTTATTATTTTAAACTTGAGATTCCGTTCGATGTTTTTTTTTTTACATTAGCAGGGTTATCTACTAAAGTGAGAATTTCTGACATAGAGAGTGCTTCCACGTTGGCTATTTTTTCTCATAAATGTAAAATATACTTTGAATTCTCACCTTACTGAATAAACCTGTATGTTTGTTTTTGTTCACTAAATAGTCAGGTGAATTGAAAGAAAAATTGCTAAATTCAGGATTCAAAAGTCAAGCTGTAACTATAGTTGAGTTGGAGATTTTTTCCAATAAAATATTTTATCAGTTACTTAAAGAATTACTAAAAACACTAAAGGCACTAACCGGTATGTCTAATGCTTTAGTGTGCCTGTCCCTTATTAGACATAATTCTCCCCACCTCGTGTGATAAACATAAAAAATGGATGATTGTATTTACCTTTTTCCATTGCCGAGACTCCCTCGGTGCTGCTTACCTCTTTGACTCTTGTGATGTCACCATCATTGGTGCAAACCAAAGCTTCTCATAGAGGAGCATTCGGAACCCAATACGCATGTGTGGCGAATGCCAAACGCAACTCCAAACTTCCCCATAGCAAAGCATTGGATTAGTGCTTTCCTTGGGAGTTTCCACGTCACTAACTGAGTCAGGGCTGTGGTAGCACCTCTAATGGCCGTTAGTGTGGCTGTCGGTCTCATAAACTGCGATCGTTTACATTGAAGGGTTATTATTATTATGTTATTATTTATATAGCGCCATCAAATTACGGACATGTAGTTGTAACCAGACAAGTTGGACACACAGAAACAAAGGGGTTGAGGGCCCTGCTCAATGAGCTTACATGCTAGAGGGAGTGGGGTAGAGTGACACAAAAGGTAAGGATACTAAGGGTTGAAAGGATAGGGCCACTACAGCCCGGACATTTCATTCAGATTTAAACTTTTAAGAATTCTGGATAATGTTGTAGGTGAACTTTGCAAACTCGCTTTATTCACACATTTAAATATCTTTTGGGAAATCGAGCAAAGCCGATCATGTTAATGGAGTGTTGAAATGGAATTTTGACATTTTGTTGGTGTGCTGTCTCCTTGGCCATCAAAAGAAATGCACACTGACATCTCAAGATACAGAAAGCCGAGCAACTTAACCATCTGTGCGATTGTCATGTTAGCAGGATTTTTTCAGCCTGCATTTCTATGTAACTATGTAATCTCCCAATTTCATGCTAGCTTTTCTACTCATTCTCGTGTAACCTTCCTAAAGATAAACAGCTAAATTTCCCCACAAACGCAAAACTGTTGCATAGAGAATAGAGATACACCCATGTATTTATTTATATTAAAGGGACACTCCAGTCACCATAACAACTTCATGTAAATTAAGTTGATATGGTGCCGGGGGACTCCCGGGTGCACTGTTACCTTAATTAGTTTAAGTGTTCTCCAATGGTTTATCTCCAAAAGTTGCCTCCAGTGCCAATGTACCTTTTATTTTTCAATGGGGAGCTACTGATTGGCATCGAGCCTCAGCTGACCTCTCTAACCAAACAGCGGCGCCCTGCCCAGCATGACTCCGTACTTACTGTAACTTAGATTCAGAATCCAGATGTTGCCTAGGGGACTTGGAGATTAGTGCTCTTCAAGAACGGTTTAACCCCTTAAGGTAAGAGTGTGCACGGGGGCCTCCAGGCACCATAACAACTTTATTTAGATGAAGTTGTTATGGTGACCAGAGTGTCCCTTAAAAAATCATGGAAAAAAATTACAATTATAGGACGGCTTTGACCAGCAGCTAATCTTCAGACCCTTATTGTTCTTGCCCAAGAGAACATGAATCTTCTGTTTCTCTGTGAGGTGAAATAAATAATGACAGGTCTTTATAATAAAACAAAAAAACTAAACGTTTTTGGTTAATCTTGTTTGAGAAGTGTAGAACAATGCATTATTGGATTTCATACTGCAATCTCCTTATTCACTGGTAAGCTGCTGCACACTCAAAAAATCCTAAGCAATTCTGTCCTTAACACTACTTAGCTCCACCCTGATTCATCTCCTTGGCTGACATCATCAAAACTGACGATCTCAGCCAATCCAGTCCCCTCAAAGCGGATCGTTGGATTAGGTAAGTGTTTGAGAGCCCTGAGGCTGAAAGACGTCATGGTGTAAGCATAGAGCTCCGTTAAGCTGTAGTTGTTCTGGTGACTATAGTGTCCCTTTAATGTCTGACAAATCAAAACACTTTAGAGACTCTAACCATTTTCCAAAGTATTCTCCAATAAATGGTGAGTATATCAAATAAATGGAAGAAAGCCGTATGAAAGGTATTTTGGATTAATTACCTCAGTGACCCTTGCATGGAGACATTCTACTATTTCAAATTAGGATAAAATTTATTTATGCACAGATATGGCTTTTAGGAGAACGTATGGGCATTGCAAATTTATTGAGATGCCCTTTTACCTGAAATTATCCTTCCTAGTAAAATAGTTTGCAGATTTTTCAAGTTTTTTTTTTAAATTTTTTTTATAACAATGCTCATCTGTTTAGATATATTTATGTATTCCTCTTCATTATAAGAACATTAACATAGAAGATGTATAGAGTCGGTAACACAGTTACTTGCACTGAGTTGAACATCTTGATTTTCTTGTAATTTTCCTTCCAGGAAAACATCTGCCATTTCCAGACAGTTCTGCTCAGAATTATCACAAGAGGGAAGTACACTCTTGTTGCCTAAACATCTAGATGTCATAACATCTTCTTTCCAGGCACTTATTATACAACTCTCCCAACGTTAGCCCCATATATGTGATCACATGAAGGTGATTTTTAATTTTTTTTGTTCAGTCACTGATTTATTTGTCTCTGAAGATCTTAAATTGTTCATAGTTTATGTAGGGATCAAGATGACCCAAAATGTAAGAAAAAGACAGTGTACATTAATATTGTAGTGTGCACTTTAAAGGAACTCTCTAGTCATGTCATCAAAGTGGTTATAGTGTCTGGACTCCCGTGGTGCCATCATTCTGTTCATTATAGTAGTGGGAGCACGGGAGATGAGTGTCAAGCTTGCACCACTTACCCTATACTAATGCGCACCCTGAGTTGTGGTTTGCGATATAGGATTTTTTTATTCTATGTATTTGTTGATGATATCAGGCAAAACAATGTACACAGATTATGTATATAATAACTGCTTCTTATATCAGGCAAAACCAGTTTCTAGTGATAAATACTTTCTTCTAATTTGTGCTTTTTTTGTGGCATGTGTTACATTTGCTCTAATTTGCAGCCCATGGTCACAAGGAGCTCTATTTCACATCCCAAAGTATTTGTAGATGCATTTTTGAGGTTCTGATCACGTTCCTTAGTTTATCCTCTCAGTCACAGGCAAGCCCCATCCTTCAACTACGTGAGCTGTTCAGCATTAGCAGCTGTTAACTAAATATAATCTGCGTAGTACTACTTCATTTATTTATAGCGACTATTAGTTATGGTATTTTGTACTTGCTTTTTCTTCTGGTTTTCTTTGCCATATATGCTGTTCTAAATGGTTTGGTGATTTTGCACACTGTGCATTGCAATTCGGATATTTTATATCCATCCTATTTAGCAAGGCGTGGAATTGTCTGCATGGGAAAAGTGGACAAGGTTTGAATGAATATCAAGAGATGCATAGTACTTATACACACAGTATATTCTGTATTCTAAGTGCAATCAAAAAGAACACCTATTCATATTTATTTCTAAATATATATATATTTTAATCTGTAACATGTTGTACTTAGGAAGTCATAAATCACTGTAGCCCAGTAGCTGAAATCATTCATTAAGCCAAGGGCCAACACGAGTCATTCATATTCCTAATTCTGGAAGCAGGTCATTGGCAGGCTTTGGGCAAGGGATTGGTCCAGATAAACAGCTTCAAGTTATGCAGAGAAAATCAGACAGGGAGGAATTAGAACTAGCTATGTGTACAGTACACTTTACTGCCAAAGCACCTTGAATGCCTGGCACGGCTATATTTGTGCAGTAAACAAAAGGTGATTGGCAAAATGCAAAAATTTTCAGTGGGACGTTAGCCATAGCTTTCTCTAATGGTTATTGATCAATACTACAGCCACTCCCAGGCGGACCCTGCCAATCACACAGGTATGTTTGCAATAACGTCCAGGCGATGACTGCTTTAACAACAACCATAAGATCTACTTTTTTTTTTAGCCAGAAATGGAATCAGAGCAGTCTTCAAGTGTGTGCATGCATTATAGGCAATAGCTGTGCTCTTTGATGACTGGATAGTTGGAAGAGAGAAATCGGGAAAGAAAAATAATATACATAAATTCTTTTAAATTAGCTTTTTTATTACAGACCTGCTCAGAACATATATCTGAATCTATTGTATTTGGGTTAATTTAATTATATTTGACATACCGTAACTAGCTTTACCTGTGCAGAAAATCTGAGTATTTGTTTTTTTAGCAACTTTATATGAAATTAAAACATACCTTCCCAGTGTCCCTATTTAAGGACAGTCCCTATATTAGGACACATCCCTCACCATCCTCTTTTGTATCATAATGTCCCTCTTTTCTATAAACTCAATATGTTTGGTGTGTCTGGTTGTATAGCAGAGTTTCACAGCAATAGTACTCCCAATAATGTGTATTTAAACTACAATAAATGCATTTAAAAATCAGTTTGTGTAAATAAGATAGAATGTTATTGTTATAAATCACATTTTAGTCACTGGCCCTGCCTGGCTACGCATTCGGAGGCTTTTGCACATGTGCGGCAAAACACCTCAATGCGCCAACCAGCATCTCTTCATAGAGGTGCATCGTGTCATTACATCTCTCTAGGGAACATTCAGCGCCTCCATGTAGGGCGTGAAGACTCTGAACACCAGTGCTGCACACTGCGCAGCACTGGACTAGAAAGCACCTCTAGTGTCTGTCTGAGTGACTGCCACTAGAGGTGTTCTTAGGTAGCAATGTAAACACTGTCTTTTCTCTGAAAAGCCAATACATAGAGTAAAGAGTAATAACTAGGCATGCCACAACAACCAAATTGTATTGCTCCTTGACTGAATGAAGCTGTTTTATCCAGCGAACTAGTGCCCGGACCTATGTTTACTATTGCTAGAACTACCAAAGTGTGGCCTGTGGCTCCGGACATTAGTGTTTTTTATTTAATACATTGTAATAATACAGACTACGGAAGACTAGGGAGTCTGCTAATGAAATACAGTCTCCCTTTGATAAATGAACTACAGCTGGGGTGCTTCTTATAGACTTGGATGTACAAAGTGCATCTGGCGTATTAATTTATGTTCTGCTGTACAGGGTTGCACTAAACTCTATGAGCAGTGCAAACCTCCCTTGCATGCCTCTTAGGTCAGTACAATTTTCATTTAACACTGTAAGTTCCATTGTAACATTGGAACAGAGCTCCTGTACTCCAACTGAGTACCGCTGCTTCCAGCTTCCTTGCTGCTACCAGGGACTATGGAGCGATTCAGACCAAGTTGCCGAAGCTTGACTGGGCTCTCTCAGAACCTCTTCCACAGGACAAGGCTGCTGTAATTATAGCTCTAGAAACCCTCTCTCCTGTAAAGCAGTGGTAGCATATTTTTCCCCACACATATAACTCGAGACTGAATGTAGGGAGTAGTATGACCTTTATTGCTCACTCAGCTATTTATACACCACAATGTTCACTCTCCCTGCAAGGGGTCAATGTGCAGAACAATTGTCCCTCCCTGGCCCCTCTCTGTCTAGGGACTTCCTTTCCCTGAGCCGTATCCCCACACGATAGATATCCCTGGAAAGCTCATCACCGAGCACCCTCACTGTCCAAATAGCACCCTGATCAGAGATTCTGCTCCTGAGTTACAGTGTGTTAAAGTTTAACTGGGTCACAGCTATTCTCCAATTCAGCAAGGAGTTTCAGATGTGCGGCAGCATAGTCCCAGTCTCACAAAAGAGGTTCCTGGGGAAGGGAGCGCTCTAAAGCTCCAGGTATCTTCCAATGCCTCCTTGACCTTCTGAACCCCCTTTAAATAGCACTCTATTTGGAGGTTGGTGGTTCAAGATTTATCAAACCTCAACGCGGTCTTTATCTGAGGAACAGTTCCACAGAGTTTCATGGTATCTTCCAGTCCGGTGCTCGATGTGTAAAACAAGTTCAAGCAATCCCAGAGGTCCTCAAATATGGCCGGGGAGCACATTAAGTGACCGGGGTGCCTATAGACAGATAAGTGCAACATTTAGTCTAAAATAGTCAAGCTGTGACTACGGCAGACTTGTAGACTTTTTCAAATAATTTGTATTTATTTTTTGCCAAAATTGTGCAGTTTGATTATCATACTCTATCTGTGTTCAGTAACTGCACCATATAATATATGCATTACATTGATATTTTTTTTAATCTTAATTTCCAAAACTATGGACCCATTCGGTAGAAATACCCAACCGCATGGTATTTAACTATATTTATTTTATTCCGGTGTCGCTTCTACTATATGTTCTGAAAATAAAGGAACACTATAGTGTTAGGAATGTAAAACCGTATTCCTAACACTGAAGTGACCCTCTGCCACCGTAGCGGCCTTCCTCCTGGTGAATAAAGGGTTAAAAAAAACAGTGCTGAGATCCCTAGGCACCGAATCGCCCTCCGCTTCCTTCCCTAGGAATGCATTGAATCAGTGCTCTCATATGGGGATTTTCAAGACACTGGACGTCTTCATGCAAAGTGTGGGGGTGTCCATCATCATTTCATGGACATAAACAGGAAGCCGCTAGAGGTGGTCCTAACCCTGCAATGCTTTCACTTGCGGGTTATGGGGGCAGGGACCCTGCAGCCTGACCACTTCAATCAGATGAAATGGTCTGTGTGCCTATAGTGTCTCTTTTGATTTTTCTAAATCTGATAGAAAGATAGTAGCAAAGGGGATGGTGTTTTAACCCCTCTTCCCAAAAGTTGGATGAATAAATTAAAATGTGAGTTTGTAGAAATCTGCATCATTATAGTTTTTGTGTTTTTGAACAGCAATATATATACAAAATTATTTTATTTCATATTTTGGAAAGAATTTGATAGTGGAGTCACCCACCTTTAACCACCTAAACTACTTGAGTTATGTGTGCTAGTGTGTTCTCTTTTTTTTTTTAATTTTACAAAAGTGCAGATTTCAGTAGAAACTGGCATTTGTTTTTTTATTTTATTTTTTATAAATTAACCTTGTTACACCCCCCTGGCTGTCCATCAAACCAGTTTTATTTTTGGACCGTGGAGTGTCCCTTCAATTGTGGTTGTTAATCCTATGACAATTATCTTGTCATAGGGCCATATGTGACCAATTACTGTCACTATAAAAAAATGTAGAAGCTTGCTTTTGAAAGAATTAATTGGAACATCGGGTGTACTTAATTTATGACTTCCTTTCACTGTGTAATATGAATGGTATTGTAAAAGTCATTATAACATATTATTGGTATATTTCTAATAAAATCTTATCCCTTTTTTGTTATATAGATTGGCACTTTTAAAGCACATGATGGGGAATATTTTTTAGAGCCTCTGATGAATCCAGGTGGAGAGGAGTATGAAGATGTGGAGAGCAAACCCCATCTCCTCTATAAACACAAAGCAAACGGTGCAGCTATTTCTGGAAATACACAGCCAAATTGTGATACTTCAGGTATGTAGTATATTAACTTTTTCTTTTGAAATCAAGAGGTCACCCATTGAGACTTGAAAAAAGGAGATTTCACCTGTAGCAGAGGAAAGGCGTCTTTACAGTAAAAATAATAAAGATGTATAATTTTCTTCCTAAATAAGTAGTTTGATTGCATTCTGTATATATTTTTAAAATAGGTCTAGATATTTCTTGGAAAACAGGTTAATGTATTTTGAGATATATGACTATAACAGTCAATATGAGTGTGACACAGTAGCTTGTCTAGTGAGAAATCTTACTGCTGTTTAGGAGTTTTTCTCATTTTATGACACAATTCATTCAAAATTGTATCACACCTCAATACATTTGTTTCAGTTTTTTTTGTCTCCTGTTGTCTTCTCCTACTGTAGGAACTTGTCAATTTTGAATAAAGCAGTGTGTGTTATATTGCCTTGTGAACCAGAATGTTTTCATTTGTTCAATTTCGAAGCTGATTGTGGTTTTTGTATATCTTTTGAAGTTATCAGAGATTAAGTTGCAAGAAGAGACAAATAAATTGAGATTATCGTGGAAAATTAATTCTCCTCAAAGTGAAGCGATTGTAGTACTTTGAACATGAAGCATATGTTCTGTCTCAGGACATTATCCTGATTATACACAGTTTGTCATGTTTGTTTAGTTTTTAAAAGTCCACTAGCACAAACACATCTTGGCAGATTGACACACACTGACACATATATAAAGCAATGGATTAAAAAGGCTTTTGGGGCTTTAAAAAGAACCTATCAGGTTTGCAGTTTTCTAACATCTGGCTTAATTCATGTTACACAATTAAGTGTTTCTTCCCTTAATACTATTAAAAGCTCATATTTTAATTTATTACCATCGCCCCTGTCTCGTGCTGACAACATCGGAGTTCAGTGGTAGATACACTTGCTGTAAGACACACCTCTTCTGCATACCAAGAGCACAGGCTTACATGCCATAACAGGTTAAAAGTTCCCAACACCTTATGTTGGCTTTGTGTAAAAAAACCAACCTATCTGTTCTTATTTGTTTCCATTCTCAGATTGCCTGTCCAAAGCTGTTGCAATAAGTAACTGACTGTTTCTCCTCTCTCCATGCTGTTGCTGGTGCTGCTCTCACAAAGAGCCTGCCCTACCCCGTCCCTGTGTCATCTTACAGACTTTTTCTTTGAACTGAAGGTTAATTTCTAAAAGTACCAATTTCTACTGAAATCTGCAATTTTTGTAAAATTAAAAAGAGGACACACTTCTAGAGGAGCATTGGGGACCTAACGAGCCTGGGGAGCAACAGCCTAGTGGGCATTCAAACATCCGCATAGGAAAGCTTTTCTTAGGCTTCGGCATCATGTTAATACGTTTTACTAGGTCAGTGCAGCGGAAGCAGCTCTAGTGGCTGTCGGTATGACAGTAACTAGAAGTGGTGTTAACCCTGAAATGTAAACATTGTAGTTTCCTAACCCATTCACGCCGTTAGGGCGTCCTATGCCAACATACAGTAGGAGGGCTTTAACGCCTTTAGGGCAGCATAGCACGCCCTAACGATCGCGCCCTCCCTCCAGCCTGCAATGACACCACGATCGCATGACTTGGATTGGAAGATTAGCTGCAGGGGAACTGCCTGGGTTGTGCTCCCAACATATAACTAAAAAAAAAAATCTAATCATGCATTAATAATGCATGTCATTCACTTATACACTTACAATGAAATTGTATATATAATATAATTGCATTCTAATGTATTTTGAGATATACACCCATCACATTTTTGTAAATATTTTATTATATCTAAAAATATGTAGCAAACTTGAAGGCGCTTCACAATATATTGGTATTTAGCTGCTGTGAAACACTCTAAGGGGCACTCCTATACCCTACAATTATTATAATAAAAAAAAAAACAAAACTCAATGTTTAGGTGATATATCCCTCCTCCTAAATTTACAAGTAAGAGTGCAGCACTATGGTATAAGTATTCACTTACCCTTCAATATGGTTTGAAGGGACAGCATAAACATGAAAGCAAAAAAACAAAAAGGAGCATACATAGAGTAGTATTGTAAAGCCTTATTGGTGTAGTAAATTGTTGTAATTTCAACTCACATTTATTAGAGCCTTTTAAGATATAGGCTCTAAACAAACAGGTGTTTGTGCACTTATCAGGTGGCAACCAGACCTTATTCTCCAACTTCTAAGTGGTACTTGGATGATGGTATATAGGATCAAAAAGATAAATGTATAGCAGAATCCAAGTGCAGTGTGTCAATGTGAGTACTTATGGTACATATACACTTGTCAGAATTCTTGCTCACCTTGTTAAGAGCTGCAAACCTGGCTCTTGGTGTGAAAGCCTTGTGTCGATATTTTGGGATGGCACCCCCCCCTTCAGGACCAGGAAAATAAGATGCTCCGTGCAACCAGTTTAAAATGTATATTAACTATTTATTTAATAAATGAATAATATCTTAAAAATATAAGCATAAAAATAAAAATTAAGTCCAAGTAGAACCTCTCCTCTCTGCCAAGACGAGTTTCACCCTCCTGGGACTTTCTCAATCAGCATGAAGGGGGAATGCAGGGGAATTGGCTGCAGGGGGACTGTCTGAGTTGACATTTCCACGTAGGGGTGTACTCACTTTTGTTAATAACAGTTTAGACATTATTGGCTGTGTGTTGAGTTATTTTGAGGGGACAGCAAATGTACACTGTTATACAGGCTGTACACTTACTACTTTACATAGCAGCAGAGTGTCATTTCTTCAGTGTAGTGAAGAAAAAAAAATATATATATATATATGAAACAATATAATAAAATATTTACAAAAATGTGAGGGGTGTACTCACTTTTGTAAGATACTATATATTTTGTGAGTATATATATATATTGGCTGCAAGAGGACTGCATGTTTTTTTTCCTAACATATAACTAAAAAAAAAGTATCTAATTATACATAAATAATACATGTCATACACTTACAATGAAATTGTATATATAATATAATTGCATTCTAATGTATTTTGATATATATATCAAAATACACTTAGAATTAAATTTTAGCTCTCTACAGGGTCAAAAACTGCAGTGTTTTACATTGCAGGGATAGAATGATAGGGCCATTGAGATGAAGTGGTCTGGGTCACTATAGTATATTTCTAATGAAATCTCATCACTTTTTTGTGTTTCTTTAATCACTTATATTTGTAAATGGGAATACTGTAGAGTTGTAGACACTTGTGTATCCATAGAGAGAGTGCAATCGGTCAGTCATTTTGTGATATTAGCACACGTTAGGCAATGTTCTTGTGTCTTGAAGACTGTTCGGTTTGATCGTTTCTACTTTGTGTGCAGTAATGTGTGCTGCTGTTCGGTTACTATGTATATGACTGTTCTACAAGATTTCTCTAAGCATGGGTTACATGCTATTTACAGATTTTCAATCATATTACTGTTGTTGATGATTCATATATGTGTGCATGTATATATGCATGTATGAGCCTGCTGTAATGGTTGTAGTACCGGAAGTGCCCTGGTGTCATCCTAGTGTGAATTGTCAAACTGTTTTAATGAATGTTGACCAGCATGGCCGTGCTTTGCTCAATAGAGCTGAGTGTCTTCTTGTAAAGGAGAAGATGGAAGGAAGGACTCTGGCAGGTTGTCTACCATATACTGGGACAGCGCCTGGGTAGTCCTAGCACCATAATTATTATTGCAGGCTCTTTTATGTCCATTGCTATTGTTTACAACCAACACAAGGTCACTATAGCGGCCAGGCATGGTGATAGTGATCAAAAATCTAATTCCAATAGGATTATAAGCCGGAGAGAGTTCTTCTTCTTAATCCAGACCGGTAAGAAATCATTTCTGCATTCACGTGTGATGATTCTGCGATCAGAGTACTGTAGCACATTTAGAAAATGAAATTAGTTTAGATAATTTTTGCCGGAGGTAGAAATACTAACTGTTTATCTTTTATTTCTTTATTTCTAAAAGTATTATTTTCTAGAATCAAGTTACGTTATTCACAGTGATTTGGTTGCACGTCTGCATGAGTCCCAGAGACCCCATAGCTTCTGGAAGGCAGATTTCTACTGCTTAGTAACCCTGGTAAACTTTGAAGTGATCTTTTTTTATGTACACTACTTTAGTACTTTAATATGTACTGTTAACTCTTCATTGACAACGTTTAAAAATAAAAATGTTTTTTATTTATTATTTTTAGGTTTTTTTTAGTAGATCATTGCAGTTACCAGTGCACTAATATTATTTCTTAAGGTGTCTTCCCCACCACAGATGTTCGAATTAAAAGTCTGCAGTTTTCAAATGCAGCTATTGGGAATTCTGAAGGTTCGTCAAAGGTTAACTTTTAACCGCGGCTTATGTAAAAGCACAGACGTTTATCTTTCGGAATGTGTTTTTCACAGTAGATTTCTTTAAAAGTGTCCTTACCACATTTTGAGTTACAGGCTTTTTGATGGATATGCTATGCCTGTTTACATCATCTCCATGCCATGTGCAAAAAGTTGTTTTTTTTTTGTATTGGAAAGTTAATAGAGATGTGGCTTCCATCTCCATCAAGTACTCCTAGATAGGTCCCAGATAAACACTTTATTCGATAGAGTTTGCAAGTGTGTTACAATGAAGAAAATCTTCGAAAGCTGGGGATAAACAAGGAACATCCACTACATATACGCTACATATGTCTTGCACTAGTGTATATCGTTATTGTTATTGTTGTTTGTATAACGCCAACTTAATTTAACAAATGAGACACACTATTAAAATCGTGATGAGAAGAAATGAGTTGAAGAAGAGCCTGCTCGATCAATCTTACAGTCTAGAGGACCCTTCATTGTTAGACTTGTCTGCTAACATTGAATGTGTCCTGGATGTAGTACAGTCAGCCTAGGAAACAGTACCTAATTAAAGGAACACTATAGCGTTAGGAATACAGAGCCCCAGCTCTCTATAGGTTCCCTCCCCCACTTGCAATAAAAATGGAGAAAGCATGGCGTCCTCTATGATGGTCCAATTGAATGTTTATCATAGAGGACCATTAGGGATCTAATGAGCATGCGAGGCAAATCTATGCTATCCTCTGGGGGCTTCCGCATCGCTTGATCTAGATCAGTGTGCAGTGGAAGAGTCTCTAGTGGCTGTTAGTATGACAGCCAGTAGGGGTGGACTTTATTTCTTAGTTTCTAAAAAAGAGAAGGGCCACTGAGATGAAGTGACCTGGGTTACTATAGTGTCCCTTTAAATAATTCAGAGAGGACTGTTTTTCCACGTGTTAGCAGTTTAGTACAGGAAAATAACGTGGGGCCTTGGAGCAGAGTTGTATGAGCTCTGCTGGAGGGTAATCAAGAGGAAGAACATTTATATAAGAAATTCAACCAGGTCTTAATAAGCATTAGGGATGTGCATGGGCAAATAATTTGGTTCGGTTCGGCAGTTCCAAAATTTGGGACTTCGGCAATTCGGGACTTCGGCAATTCGGTTCGGGACTTCAGCAATTCGGAACTTCAGCAATTCGGGACTTCGGCTCTTCGGTTCGGTTCGGCACTTCCGAAATTTGGGAGTTCGGCAATTCGGGACTTTGGTAATTCGGCACTTCGGCACTTCGGCAATTCCCTAACCCCTACTCCTAAGTCTACCCCTAACCCTACCCCAAACCTTACCCCTGACCCTACCTCTAACCCTACCCCTAACCACACAACCACTTACACATCTATTGTTAGGGGTAGGGTTAGAATGGTGGTAGGGGTTAGGGTTAGATTCCTGTCATTATTCCCATAATTTTCCCTCCCTCTCTTGTTTTGCCACTTTTCAGAAATCTGAAGCACTTTGGCACTTCCGAAATTCGGCACTTTGACAATTTGGTTCAGTTCGTCACTTCCGAAATTAGTCAATTTGGCACTTCGGCAATTCGGTTCAGCACTGCCGAAATTCGTCACTTCAGGAATTTGGCAATTCGGACATTCGGAAGCATCCAAATGTCCAAATTGACGAAATTCCTCCGAATTTACATTTGGAACAAAACTAATTGCACTTGTCTAAGAAGCATTCACTGGCTTGCCAAAGTACTTCTGTAGATATCATCGTCAGGTCTTCTCTCTCTGTCCAAGAGAGCTTTAGATAGTACTGACCAGTGCGCATTGGTGACTAAGTGTGAAAGTGTCAAATATGTTTTTATCCTTTTTACAGGTGTTTAGTGGGAATGTGATAGACTCCTCCAGGAATGTGCTAAAAAAGAAGTATGTGTAATAAGGTGCTTAGAAAGTGAACAATTCAAGATTAATAATTAATAAGCAGCTCAAAACACTCAAGATATATCCCTTGATCTCTGTTGTGGTTTAAATTCAGCAGACAGCTGAATTTAATGGGGAAAACACAGATCTTATAACAAATCTCTGAACACATCCAAAAGGGGTTGTCTTTACATAATACAGTCATGTCCTGTCAATTGCATATTCAAAGAACTTAAAGCACATTTGGCATTAGCTGGTCAAAAGGTGTTACTTGATTAAACAAACACTTTCCAATAGTCACAAAGACAAGGTGTTAACAGGATATCCAGTGCAGGGGGGGAAACAAGAAGAAGATACAAATCAGGATCAAAGCCCAGCTGTTATAATAGAGCATCCTGACATTACTTAATCAATTGTGTCATTAATCCATTTCAATCTCCTATGATATGTGAAAAAAAGTGGAGCGCTTAGATAATGTTTTGCATATGTGGGAACTTCCAATGAGAGTGATACCAAAATATGTGCGATAAAGTGGCAAAAGTGCTATAGAATATTAATAGTTCAAAAATGCACTGTTTGTATAATCCAAACTCATGCAAAAGAACGGTATATGTAAACAGTATTGTGAACCCTTAAAATACAATCCAATGGTGTTAAAAACAGAAATATATTTTGGGGGGCGGGGCTTGACCGCGAAGCTGTGAAGACGTGCATCACAACAGCTCCTGCTGAAATGGGCACTGAAGTCTGAATTTCACTGCCACACTGGCATTTAAGCGAGGATACAAGGATGTCAAGTGAGAGAGGGCATCGATACGAACCGATCGACACCTCATAAGCAATAAATTGAGCCCAACTCATGATGCGGCCTACCAGCATGGCGGTCACCAGGGAGTCGGCCGCTCCCCTGTGGCGATACCAGGTCGGATGCCCGAAGGTGAGCTCTCGTTCCCCCCCCGGACCGGTGGGGGTCATCCCGGTCCGCCCCTACTTAACTGACCATTATGTCACTGAGCCCAGGGTCCGTACTGTCTCTGAAGTGGCGGAGGCCTGCCGCACGGCCGACCCCTCCGACGCATGGCGGGAAACTGAAGCACGTCTGAATATCATATTCTCCGCATTTTGGGAGAAGCTTGAGGCCCATATGACATCCTCGGTGGCTGACAAACAGCCACACTCATCCCCACAGGGCTCACCAAGTGAGACTGGGCAGAGCAACGCAGCAACCCCACATCAACGCATGGCCCCGAGGGGCAAGCACAAACGGAGGTACCATTCGGGACCAGACCCAAGAGACCACCAAGGTAGCCAGCAACAGGACCTTGCACCCAGGGGCAAGAAGAGAAAGCCGAGCAGGTCACTTGCAAAAGTCCCATCACTGCTGCTGACCAAGCGTCGCACTTCCTCCCTGCAGAAGGCGGCAGTACGGGACATCACTACCCGGCACAAAGCAGGATCAACACATGGGCCTGGAGCGCTGCGGGAAACCAGAAAAAAGACAGAAGACCCGACCTATCTACTGACATCCCGGCACGATACCCTCCGACCGGCTTCACAGAGGCGACTCAGAGGACTACCAACTAGGTCACAGCTACAGCCAGAAAGGAGGAAAGGGATCCCCCCAAAAGCGAGCAAGGAACCAACCTACCTGCATACACCTAGAAGCTTTGCCATGCAGGACTGCCACTCATACCTGGACTGTATCCAGCACCCAATAGGTATTGGCTGAACTACTAAGGGCCACCGCAGGCAAAACAGCCAACACACTCCTTTGGGGCTGATTGCCTGTCTCCTGGACTGATTCTGAAACACAGCAAGTTGCATCTTAACACCGGTCACCTGAAGAACCCCAAGCAAAAGCGTTGCAGAAATAATCACTACTATGAGACCTAGGGGTCACTTCACCTCCACCTTACCATATATGTATTTGATCGGTAATGTACCACAGGTGATAACAGCACAACCATACTTATATATATATATAGAAAAATATGCGACCATGCAAACCACTGTCATACTCCTTATCTATGTTGATATATGTTAATATACGCTGTTGTGGGGTGTGTGAAAACTTTGCGGTTTTATTTTATTTTACTTTATTAGAGTTAAACATATTTTGACGACATAACCAATTAGTCAGGCATGATATACAACAAAAAATGTGCAAATTTCTATGCCGCTGCGTAACTACTGCTAATCTTGAGATACGCTAATGTGGCATCTGTTAATACTTAGACTAAACGATAAATGTACCACAGGCGATAACAGCATAACCATACTTCTATATAGAAAAATGTGTGAACATGCAAACCACTGGCATACTCCTTATCTATGTTGATATATGTTAATATACACTGTCGTGGTGTTTGTGAAAACATTGCTGTTTTATTTTATTTTATTTTATTCGAGTTAAACATATTTTGACGACATACCTGTTTAGTCATACATGATATATAACAAAAAAATGTGCGAATTTCTATGCCACTACGTAACTACTGTTAATCTTGAAATACGCTGTTGTGGCGTCTGTTAATAACCTGTAACCATATGCACAACCAAAATAAAGAATTAAAAAAAAAAGAAATATATTTTAAAAAGTGTACTTCCCATCCTCCAATAACAGTGGGAAAAACCTCAAAGATAAAAACCTAAATATGTCATAGTGCAGACAATCAGAATATATATAAAAATGAAAATTAAGTGTAGATAATGATAGAATTGCCAACTCACAAACAGAGAGCCTTTAGAGATGGCTCAATCTTAAGAACATATAGAGTCTTTAAATTCAGGGGACTACCACCCTCCTCTCAGAAGCTTTTTTATGATTTTATTGCTGTTGATACATGTGTGAAACAGTAAGAAATGCAAAGTGTATTATGTCTTTAAATAATCCCAAATCAAAATAAGGTAATACACTCACATGTAGGGGAGCCTTTTGCTATAGGATCTCTTTGTAAGGCAGACACCTATTGTTGGGGTAGTGTTGCTCTCCAAATTTATACAGGAACTCTTCACCTTAAGGAATATTCCAATTTATGTAAACAAACTAAATAAATCTAGACATATAAAATCACCTATACAGTGAATAGAGCTTATCTATGTCCGGACACATATAAGCCCTATTCACTGTATATTGTGATTTCACTGGTTGGTTTTTGTATCATCGTCCATGCTGTGGTTTAAATATAAAGCTATTTCACTGGTTGGTTTTTGTATCATCGTCCATGCTGTGGTTTAAATATAAAGCTTTCTTTAATAGCATCCTTTTTTTAAGGGTATCTGCAGAAATGCAGTTTGAAGTCTGAAACACAATACCTGTTATGGTACTTTTTGAAAGTAAACCAAAATGTTCAAAGTCTATCTGTTCCTGTCCAAATCAATAAAATTAAATTGCGTATATACGCTGAAGTAATTAAGTCTGACACACGAGGTTCAGGTTAAAATAACTTCGAGAAAGTTTATTGGCAAGTGAAGAAAAAGCGGGCGCGCAGGCCCTTTTAAGAGGCATTTTGCGTCATCATTGATTATTAGAATATCAGCAAATAAACATCATCAATTGGATTAATTGTTAAGTGACGGAGTTAGTGTCTTACCTATTGGTTAGTAAAATTAAGAGGTTAGTCCCGTGCCCACCCATCAGAGGTGGGATTATTCTGGACACGGGTGGGGGACAAGGGGGTCCTAAGCGTCATTTTACACGGTCAATGATATCAGGCTTTATGTCCAGGTGCAAGGTCTCTTATGAATAGAACATTTCATTACTACTGTGTTCTGTGGCCTTCAAACTGTACTATCTTATAAGCTCTTAAGGAGTAGCCAGCAAGTCTTAAGGAGTAGCCAGCACCTCCTGGTACTTATCCTTGAAGGAAACACGGTCTTTGTCTACTGTATTAATTGGGTTGAGAAGTTCAGTCACGTAATGTAGTTTTAAAATGAACAAGTTAAGTCATGAGGACAAAATGGAGGATTGAAGAAGTCAGGTTAGGAGGACAAAATGGAGGACGAAGTCACAGTATAAAGTTAAAATGGAGTTAGTACAATAATTCAATACAAGTACAATAAAGGTTTTTAATAATTCCACATCAGTCCCCCCTATGAAATGTTAGATTCTAAGAGATAAAACTTTATTATGTTAGTATCAGAAGACGTGTTAACCCAAAGGCACAGAAACCCCGTGGCCGCTAGCTAGATGTTAATGCAAAGTGCAAGGCTGTCCCTAGATCTGACCCTAATAGGCTAACCATCCGTCAGTATGGCTCTCGAACGCTTCACACCCAAGGGTATCCCATGGCAGCTAACCCACCACTTCTCCACATGGGGCCTTTACCATTCACTGACAGATGCTGTCCCTGAGCTAGTCCCTCCCTAGAATTCCTGCACTTTATCAACAAAAGGGAATGTTTGCAGCGGCAGACAGGGTGAGTTGATGTCTTGGAATTCTTGGTCATCAACTTCGAGATGGGTCAAAGTGGGTGCCGCTTGGTCAACAGTCTTCATGAGGGATTTTCTCAGACATGGGAGGACACAACAAAAGAGAAGAGCAAAAATAAAAAGAAAAATTAGTATAGCCATACCAATCTGCATTAAAGCCTTTTGCCATCCTGTCATCCAACCAAACCATCTTTCCCAGGGATCTTTTATCCCAGAATTCCTTTTTAACTCTTCAGACAGGTCATTTAATTTTTCTATAGCTAGTGTGACTTTACCATTAGGGCCTGTGTTTTCTGGGATGTAGGTACAACATGTCATAGTGTCGGGCAAAATCTTACAAACCCCTCCTTTTTCGGCTAAGATCATATCTAGGGCCATTCTATTCTGGAAAGTCATTTGGGATGTGGCCTGCAACTGTTCGGCCAACCCTTGGAGGGCGTCTCTGGTGTAATTGACAAAACGCTGTTGATTATAATAAATGTAATTTATCCAATTTAGATTCTTGTTTGCGGTAACTATGGTAAAAATTGATTCAAATCCTGCAGCAACTTCATCCCTAGCTTTAAACTCATTGGGCACCCCCCTGGGCACTCCAATGGCATCAATATATACATGAGGATCAAAACTTCCTTTCACTGGGGCGTCACGTTTAACCTTAGTGTGGCTGAACTCATGGGTGTTGAGGTGTGTGTCAGAAATAATATGTATAGGCATAATGGCCTTAGTCAAAGTACACTCTCCCCACCATTCTGTGTCCATTCTGGATCTTAGCTGTAAATCCCCACACAACCAATAAATGTCCCCTAGTGACCTAGTGTGATGTTGCAGCAGACGTACAGGGACAGTTCTGTATGTAGCACAATAGCCTTTGGAAAAGTTACCTACAAATTTACCAATACCATCGTACATGGCATAGCAAGTGTAATTACCTTTATACACGGTAATACCATCAGGAGGTTTGACATCTTTGGCTAGAAGAGGATACTCCTTTGTCCATGCAATACATATGGACCTGTTAAAATTATAGTGGTAGGCAAAAAGGCTTAAAACACATTCTTCTATATCTACGGGTAGGATTAAAGGTACGGTACCCAGGTGAGGTCGGGCACCTCCACACACATAACATGCGGTTCTATTATGCTTATTAGCATTATATTTCATCCATTCTAACCATAAATTTACATCATTAAAACCTGTTTCAGCGGCCATGGTATCTTCAAAAGTGGGGTTAGCAATGGCCATCATGTCCTGAAAGGTCTGGATATGGGGTTTTAATGGGTTAGGGACCATATGGGTGGCCCCTTGCCACTCAGAAGAGTTGCACATATCTTTGAGGTAGAAATGCCCTAATTTCTGGTAGGAACCCTTTTTCCAGTACATTCCCATCACATACTGGTCTGCATCTGTTGGGCTTGGGCGCTCAATGTTAAGGATTAATTTCATCGGTGTGCTCCCCCCAGGTTTTCTCAGAGTCATTCTCTGGAGAAGCGATCTACCATGATCATCTACTTTAGCTACGGCACTTTTTGGTTTGTAACCCCAGGCAGGCCCGGCATTCCATCCCGCCGCCCCCCAGTGATCACAATTGTGCCCCCATTGTTTGTCAACTACACAAACATATGGGTCTTTCGAATGAGGGATATCTCTATAGATGCTCTGGATTTGTGGTGTGGGAAATGGACATTCTACAATATCACAGTAGTCAAAGGTATAAGTAGCCACCTGGGTGCATGATGAATTATACCAGAAGGTGTACCCACTAATGTCTTTGGTAATAGCTACTTGCTGGGCCTTCATAAGGCTAATTAAGGAGAAGATGTACCAGAGATACATGTTTGTGCGATATTCGCTTCCTCCGGGGCAGGAGATTTCTTGCAGTGGGAAGCGTGGATCCAATTTGGCCTACCGGCCAATTTGACGGAGGTTGCGGTAATCAGGAGAACTTGGAATGGACCGTCAAATCTTGGTTCCAGGGTATTTTTCCGCACAAACTTCTTGACCAGGACCCAATCTCCGGGAAGTAGGTTATGGGAACCTGTATCCAATTCGGGATCTGGAATTGAAGAGAAAACTTGGGCATGTATTTTGTTTAGGACATTTGCAAGTTCAGTTACATAGTCTACTAAAACATCTGATTGGAGTTGCAACTGCTGCGGATAATAACAACCTAGTCTGGGTGCTGTCCCAAATAGAACCTCGTATGGAGACAGTGAATGCTTCCCTCTAGGTGTGTGCCTAACACTAAATAGAGCTATTGGTAGGCTTTCTGGCCAGGGCATCTTTGTTTCTTGTGACATTTTTAACATTCTAGTTTTTAGGGTGCCATTCATGCGCTCCACTTTACCACTACTTTGTGGGTGGTAAGGGGTGTGGAAGGCTAGAGTCACCCCTAGAGCAGTCCAAATTTCTTTAGTCACAGTTGCTGTAAAGGCTGGGCCTTGATCGCTTTCAATAACTTCTGGGAGTCCGAATCTGCATACAATATCTGTAAGTAGGCGCTTTGCGGTTGTTTTTGCAGTGATATTGGCCACTGGGTAGGCTTCTGGCCAGCCTGAGAACATGTCCACTATTACTAGTGCATATTCATGGGGCCCACTCTTGGGCATTTGGATGTGGTCAATTTGAATCCGCTGGAAGGGGTACATGGGCTTTGCCAGGTGTTTCGCAGGTACTTTAACTGGTCTTCCTGGATTGCATTTTGCACAAATGACACAGGCCTTGCAGAAGCTATTGATCAATGTTGTGATTCCAGGTGCTTCATAATACTTCTGTATGAGGGCGGCCATCAATTCTTTTGACAGGTGTGCAGGCCCATGTGCCCATTGGACAACTGCTGGATACAAATTTCTGGGAAGACAAAATTTGAAGTTGTTGTAATATATTCCGTCCTTTTGGACAGCTCCTTTCTTTTTCCATTTCTGGACTTCTTCAGGAGTGACTGCAGCTTGCTGTTCTTGTAAAATTCGCAAATCAGTAGGAAGAGTTTGCAGGGCAAAAATAGGGACTTCTTCTTCTTGTCCGGACACTTCTTCATCCACTTCCTGCAAATCCCTGGCTGCTAACTTAGCGGCCTGATCAGCCAAATGGTTGCCCTTTGCTTCATCTGTATCCAATTTCCCATGGGCCTTTACTTTCAAAACGGCCACTTCTTTGGGGAGTAGGAGGGCATCCATTAGCTCCTTAATTGCAGTGCTGTGTTTGACTGGTGTACCGGCGGTGGTAAGAAATCCTCTAGTCTTCCAAATTAGACCGAAGTCATGTGCCACGCCTAGAGCATATCTTGAATCTGTATAGATGTTGGCACGTTTTCCTTCGGAAATTTTGCAGGCTGAAGTCAGAGCCTGTAATTCAGCTTCTTGTGCAGACATTGCTGGTGGTAAGGATGATGATTTAATAACTTCATCTGTTGTGGTCACGGCATATCCTGTGTGATATGTTCCTCCTTCATCGGCATATCTCGATCCGTCCACAAACAGGGTAAAATCCGGATCTGGTAATGGGTTCTCATGCACAGTTGGTAAGTGTACTGTTTCCATTTTCATCTGTTCAAAACAGTCATGAGGTGTTTCTGGGTCATAATCATTTTTTATGACTAGATCTTGAAATTCCTTTTCCAGGAAATGGCGTGGCCATGCTTCTAGAAGGTCAGTTGTTGGGTATTTGACAATACCATTTTCCTGTAGCTGTTCTTCAGTCATGGTGGCCCATAGTTTTGCCATGGGCCCAAGATCATTCCATGACCTTGTCTTCAACTTGGTAACAGGAATATGTGGGATAGCAGTATCCCAATGACGGTAAAGGTAGTTAAGTTGTTGAGGTAGCTGGATCAAGACCATACTATTGCCGTCAGAGTCACAATAGAAGTCTTGTGCAGTAAGCTTTACATCGGTCCGGTGGTAAAGCTCATCTTCATAGCAAGGTTCAGGGGTAATGTTTGGTTTGTACCACGTGGTGCAGAAGGCGTGATCTGGGCCTTCACAGAGAGGTTTTTCACCTTCATAAAATGTCAAATGTGGATGCATGACTTTCTTGATACATCCACAGAGCAGGTGAATGTAGGTTTCATCCGTGATAAATCCATAGTAGATACCCCCCTCAGGGAGTGGAAGAAGAGTGGACGGATTAAGTACCTGACATCTTTGGATGGAAATGTTGTCAGGCAAAAGAAGATGACACTGTAAGCGCAGGTGTCTGGCTGGAGACACGTGCTTGAGCTGGACTTGGTTGATGATGGCAGAGATGTCATGAGGGGCCAAAACAACCAGAGGGTGGCCAAGGACCAGGTCTGAGGTCTTCTCTATGAGTTCTCTCGCAGCAAAAACAGCCCTGAGACAGGAAGGAGTCCCTCTGGCTACAATGTCCAGTTGACATGAGAAATATCCAATAGGCCTCTGGCGGCCTCTTAAGTCATTAGTTTGGGTGAGCACTCCTGTTGCGTGGCCTTGTCTTTCAGAGACAAACAATTTGAAAGTTTTGGAGTAGTCAGGGAGGCCCAAGGCAGGAGCAGAAGCAATGGCTCGTTTGAGAGCAGTAAAATTGTCCATAGCTTCTTTAGTTAAACAGAAAGGGTCAGACTTAAGTGCGTCATAGAGAGGTTGCATGAGCAGAGAGGCTTCTGGGATCCATGCTCTGCAGTAGGAAATGAGGCCTAGGAAGGCATGAAGAGACTTAGAAGTCCTTGGAGGCGGAATATCCAGCACAGCTCTTACCCGGTCCCGAGTAAGATGTCTGGTACCTTGAGATAGGCAGTGTCCAAGGAAAACTACTGAAGGTTGGCAGAACTGTAGCTTGATGAGCGAAGCTTTGCATCCTTGTTCTGCCAAATAACAAAGCAGACTAATTGAGCACTCTTCGGTAGTGGGTATGTCATCTCCACAGAGCAGCAAATCATCCACATACTGAAGCAGAACAACTTCTGGGTGCTCGGCTTGCCATGGGTCAAGGATGGTGGCCATGGCCTTTGCAAATTGACTTGGTGAATTTTGTGCCCCTTGGGGCATGACAGTCCAGGTATACTGCTGCATCTCATGGGTGAAAGCAAACAGGTATTGGCAGGATGGGTCCAGTGGGACACTGAAAAAGGCATTTGCTAGGTCAATGACTGTGAAGAATTTTGCAGATGGTGGGACTCCAGAAAGCAGAGTATGAGGATTTGGTACAAGAGGGGTGTCCAGGACTGTAGCTTCATTAACAGCACGGAGATCCTGAACCATCCTGTACTTCTCTGGCTCACCCTTCGGAGTTTTCTTCTTCACAGGAAATAACGGGGTGTTGCATTCAGATTTGCATTTGACAAGGGCACCCTTCTCCAAGAGTGCCTTAATGTGGACAGAAATTGCAGCTGACTGTGCTGGTTTTAATGGATATTGTGGTTTTCTTGGTAACTTAGCTCCTGGAATAAGCTTTACCACCACAGGGGGAACATTTAGGTGACCTATGTCCTCTGGGCCTGAGGACCATAACTTTGCGGGCACCTGTGTTTTTAATTCCTCTGGGAAATTGGACCTTAATTCTACTGTCTCCTCACGGGGCTTTTCTAAATGCAGCATCAGAGGCAGAGAGCATAGGGCTGAAGTGTCTGATACAGACAGAGGTGTAAACATTTCTACCTGCCCATCCGGGGTAAAAGTGATGGATGCTTGCAGGCGTGAGAGGACATCAGCACCTAACAGGTTAATGGGGCATGTGGAGGATACTACAAAGCGAGCGAGCAGGCTAGAGCCAACTCGTAGCGGGGTTGTTAGAGGGCTATGTCTCGGCTGGCCATCCACTCCAACACAAGAGACATCAATATTGGACAGGAAAGATGGGTCTGGCAAGTCTCGTTCTCGTAGAACACTACGGGCTGCACCTGTGTCGACAAGAAATGTGGTAGGGTGGCCTTCAATGGGCAAAGTTACTGTAGCAAGTGGCCCCCCCTTATCCCCTGTAGACACTGCCATAACAGGGGTTAATGACACAGGCTTGCCAATGTCCTAGTCATCTGGTTCCTCAATTATTGGGACCTCCTTCTCAGTCTTAGGGGCCGGGGCAGGCCTGTGTGGCTTTCTTGGCTCTCTCTTGGGTTCTGGGCAATCACTTTTAAAATGCCCTTTGACCTTACAATTAAAACAAACACCTTCCTCTGGTCTGGTACCCTTGGGAATAGGGGTAGTGCGTGCCACCATGAGGGGAGCAGAACTTGGCCTTCTAAGGGTCTGGGCAGACTCTAGGCCCCTAGCAACTAGGAGTAAAGTATCTAGGGGAACAACCTTATATTCGGGGCGTGCAGCAATGATTCCCTTACGTATTGGGTCTTTAACACCTTGGACGAATGCACCGGACAACATTTGTGAATGAATCTTGTCAGTGAGATCAAACCCCAAATCTGTGAACATTTGGTACAGTCTTGCATGAAACCTTTCCACTGATTCACCTTTTTCTTGAATAACATCAGTAAGGCCAGCAGCCTGATCCGCAAGTTTGTCCTTAGCCCATTCTCTTAGTTGGGTGCAAAAAGTTACTCCAGAGGGGTAATCAACATCACTGCTGAGTAGATCAGTACTGAGGTGTCGGGCCATGCTCGGCCAATATGCATCCCCTGCTTTAATAGCACAAATACTCAGTAGATCACGCCATGCGGCGGAATAAGTCTTTTGAATTTGAACTACCCCTCGGTAGAAGGGCATAGGCTGTTTTTCTGGGTCAGGGAGTGATTTCATTAGAGCACTAGCTTGAGTGGGATTGAAAGCAACATATTTAGGAGGGACCTGTTCTCCCCGACCCTTGTGGCCAAAGGGGTCATCGATAGAACGATGAGTTGGGGCTCCCGCGGCAAGCTCTGATGAGACATGGGACACCCTGTCCATCTCGTCATCATCGAATTCTATGATATTGGCTTTTTTCCGTGGTGCAGGGCCCGAATTAGGTGAAAGGATCGGTGGTTGGGAACGAGCCCCAGATGCAGGGGTAGCTAGCGAGTCATAACCTGGGGATAGGTAGTCACCGGGGATTACCGGCATCAGGGCCGAACTGGGGGCCGCCATATTGGTGGCCGGAGAAGGTACTACGTTAGGGTTAAGGGAAGAAGCGGCGGCCATGTTGGAAGAGGGCACATCCGGAACAGACTGTGCCGGACTGGGCATGACCGGAACCTGGGGAGTGGCTTGGGGAGTGGGTAGTGGATATCCGGGATAGGGCAGGGCCATGGGATATGGGAAGGGGTAGGGCCAGGCTGGGGTGGAGATGGGAGGGAACGGAGAGGGATTGGTAGGGGTGGGTGTAGAGGGGGGAGCCGGGGCAAGGGTGGAGGAGGTGGTTAGTTGGGCGGAGGAAGAGGGGAGGGGATCATTAACGGAGAGAGAGTGTAGGGAAGGAATGGCAGGTGAAATTTTAGGGGGAGGTACAGCAGGTAACGTAGGGATGGATGAGGATGATGGGAATGTTAGAGACGGGGAGGGGGAAAAGAAAGATCCATCAGAATTCAGGACCGGGCAGACAGGGGAGGTGACGGGATGGGTGTTGGGAGTGGGGAACATAGTCAGCTGGCTATCACCTACTGCTGACTGAACCTTGGGGATAGACGTCCCCTGGGCGCCACTTTGGGGCGCTGGCTGAGGGTAACTTCCAGCAACACAGTTATTATGATACACAAACAATTTCACACCTTTGTGATTTATCTCTTCCTCAACCCAACCTTCTAGCTGAATAGCCTTCGCTACTCTATACCATGCTTCAGCAGTTTTTAATAAACCATTATCTGTAAGCTTGCCTTTCTTTTCTGTCAGTAACCTACGCCAACTTTCTGGTTGCAATCTTCCACATGTCGGTACAGCAATTTTACATACTTTTGCAATCTTTTCAACACCTTTAACCATTTCCTCACCCTCTCTGTCTTCAACTAAATCACATGCTAACCAGCCCTTACTGGGCTTGTTTAAATCCTGTCCCATAATCCCTTTACCCCTATACCAGCGTCCTAGATATAGGGAGAGAGAAGGAAAACTGAACAAGAACGTCTACAATGCTCGACTGCCACCCGAGAATCGTAGGATTTTCTCAGGTGCGTCTTCCCAAAACGTAGACTAGTCACTGAATCCGCCTACCCGGGGTGGTAGACACGGATTGGAGCGAGGTGAGAAGTGTGTGACCAATCACTTCTCTTTCAAGAGAAATGGGAGTGGACAGTATAATAATATAGGAAGTTTAGAAAAGATGAAAGGTAAGGAAAAATCCTTAGAGACAGACACAGGAGTTCATGAGACTCCTAATAAACCAGACAAGACAACAATACAATTGAAATACAGTGCATGCATTACAGTTCAAATAAAATCAACAATAATCCCTTTCCTTCTACATGTGCTTACTCCAAAGTCACCTTTCTCAACCTCGTAGTGTCCCCGTTCGGAGAACGACTTTCATAAATCTCACTACTACGTGATGCGAAAAACGAGCAATACCTGCCTGAATTCCCCCTCACAAATAAAACAGAAAACTGGAATTCCACAAGCCCCAGCGCTCAGGGTTGTGGTTACCAAAGAAAACCGGACTCCCCTCAGCCAAAGCTGTGGGTTACCAAAACCGGACTCCCCTCAGCCAAAGCTGTGGGTTACCAAAACCGGACTCCCCTCAGCCGAAGCTGTGGGTTACCAAAACCGGACTCCCCTCAGCCAAAGCTGTGGGTTACCAAAACCGGACTCCCCTCAGCCGAAGCTGTGGGTTACCAAAACCGGACTCCCCTCAGCCAAAGCTGTGGGTTACCAAAACGCTAGCTAGACTGTAAAACAGGCAACAGAAGACCCCCAGGAACACATCCACAGGTCCACCCCCCCTTTATCCCAAAAAGGGGCAAAATACAAACAGATAAGCAGACAAACCGAAGACCCAGGCAAATCCCCTCAGGTCCACCCCCCTTTATCCCAAAAAGGGGAAAACAAGCAAGACAGAACCCCAGGCAAATCCCCTGCAGGTCCACCCCCCCTTTATCTCAAAATGGGGAAACAGGCAAACAATTCAAACACACCCAGGCAACAGATAGACTAAAATGCAGGTAAACAAGTGAGTAACGAGGCACCGGGCAAGATATTACCTGTCTTTGATGTCCTCCCGGGAAGCAGTCACAGACACGTGGACGGGTCAATCAAAGGGGCCGGAACGTACCGGTGGCTCTGCAGAAGTCTCTACCGTGTATCTGGAGGTGATCAATCTCCCTTCCTTCCCCCTGGATTCCTCCGTCCAACAGCGTCTTCCTTAGGACGGCTCACCGGCCAGACATAGCCCGGTGCCCCACGTTGGGCGCCAAGTTGTTATGGTACTTTTTGAAAGTAAACCAAAATGTTCAAAGTCTATCTGTTCCTGTCCAAATCAATAAAATTAAATTGCGTATATACGCTGAAGTAATTAAGTCTGACACACGAGGTTCAGGTTAAAATAACTTCGAGAAAGTTTATTGGCAAGTGAAGAAAAAGCGGGCGCGCAGGCCCTTTTAAGAGGCATTTTGCGTCATCATTGATTATTAGAATATCAGCAAATAAACATCATCAATTGGATTAATTGTTAAGTGACGGAGTTAGTGTCTTACCTATTGGTTAGTAAAATTAAGAGGTTAGTCCCGTGCCCACCCATCAGAGGTGGGATTATTCTGGACACGGGTGGGGGACAAGGGGGTCCTAAGCGTCATTTTACACGGTCAATGATATCAGGCTTTATGTCCAGGTGCAAGGTCTCTTATGAATAGAACATTTCATTACTACTGTGTTCTGTGGCCTTCAAACTGTACTATCTTATAAGCTCTTAAGGAGTAGCCAGCAAGTCTTAAGGAGTAGCCAGCACCTCCTGGTACTTATCCTTGAAGGAAACACGGTCTTTGTCTACTGTATTAATTGGGTTGAGAAGTTCAGTCACGTAATGTAGTTTTAAAATGAACAAGTTAAGTCATGAGGACAAAATGGAGGATTGAAGAAGTCAGGTTAGGAGGACAAAATGGAGGACGAAGTCACAGTATAAAGTTAAAATGGAGTTAGTACAATAATTCAATACAAGTACAATAAAGGTTTTTAATAATTCCACATCAATACCTATCAGTGCTTATTTGCATATTAAGCTGGGATCTCTGGGATACTTGTGGAAACACGATTTCCTGAGTTTCTGTTCCAAAGGAGGACTACTTATGATCTAACTTGAGATATGCTTCAATATATGCAGGTTATGCATAACATTAAAGGGACACTATAGTCACCTGAACAACTTTAGCTTAATGAAGCAGTTTTGGTGTATAGAACATGCCCCTGTAGCCTCACTGCTCAATCTTCTGCCATTTAGGAGTTAAATCCCTTTGTTTATGAACCCTAGTCACACCTCCCTGCATGTGACTTGCACAGCCTTCCATAAACACTTCCTGTAAAGTGAGCCCTATTTAGGCTTTCTTTATTGCAAGTTCTGTTTAATTAAGATTTTCTTATCCCCTGCTATGTTAATAGCTTGCTAGACCCTGCAAGAGCCTACTGTATCTGATTAAAGTTAAATTTAGAGATTGAGATACAATTATTTAAGGTAAATTACATCTGTTTGGAAGTGAAAACTGTTTTTTTTTTACCATGCAGGCTCTGTCAATCATAGCCAGGGGAGGTGTGACTAGGGCTGCGATATAACTCCTTAATGACAGTGAATTGAGCAGTGAAATTGCAGGGGAATGATCTATACACTAAAATTGCTTTATTTAGCTAAAGTAATATAGGTGACTATAGTGTTCCTTTAATATTTATTAATGAAAAAATATAGAATAGCTTGCAATGAAAGACTAGGTCTGTAAAACGTATCAACAAGATAAAATAAGAAAATAAATGAGAAATTTTGGCTCTTCCAAGGGTTACCATACCCTATTTCTAGGAGTCTGCTCATGGAAATTGCTGATTACATTCCACCGAACCTTTTCGGGAAATGATTGAATGGCATGCAACACTGTCTAGAGAAAGACACCTGCAGCTGTAATCAAAGCACAAACAAGAGATAAAATAGCAGGATTGAAAGAATTTGAGATTGTAGGTGTCCATAAACCAAGATAACATCTGTTTTAAGATATAATGATGTTCATTCCTTTGAACATCTTGTTTGTAAATATTCCTCTGAAAATTCACAAACTCCTGTCTTAAAAAGGGGCCCCTTTTACTAATGAATATTTTCAGAACTTTACTGTAAAAGTTTTGTTGAAGTACCATCCTGATATATTGGATTGCTGGAAAAATGGAGGTTAACTGTGTATTTTTTTGCTTTGTTGCTAAAATTGTATAGAAATGCAAACTTTGTTTTGGTGCTTAATGTATTTATAATGTCATTCTAAAATGTATTTTGATTTAAATATATATGTATATTAATATCAAAATACAGTTAGAACAAATTTAAACCGGTATATAATTTTGTAAAATGTAATTTAATTGTTTTTTTAAATTATTTTTTTCCAATTTATTTATTGATTATTTATATATATACATATATATATATATATATATATATATATATATATATAAATAATGTAATTCTAAGAGTATTTTAATATTTTAATATATATATATAATTATATAGATTAATATTAAAATACACTTTTGATAATGATTTATGTATGTTTATGTGTATATAAAAGTGCTTAAATCATCTATACATAAATATATGATCTAAGTACTTTTATTTACTTTTTAAACTTTTTAATAACTTTTATTAACTTTTAAAACATTTCTGCAGGCATTAGGGGGTCTGCCTGAGAGCTCATACAAGCCCCCTGCAGGCACTTAACAAGCCGGCTATTCCGGCAATGTGATCGCGAGGACCCCACGATCACATGGCATGGGAGGGCCGGATCGAACAGAGGGGGTCTGTCTGAGCTCCCAGGGAGAACACAGGATCGCGATCGTTGGCGGGGGATCGCCAGCGATCAGGTAAGTAGGGATTTACTATCGGACGTACCTGGTACGTCCGAGGTCGGGAAGTGGTTAAAGTGTTTCTTAATAGGTATTTGCATATTTTGGTGATTTTGCTGTTTGCAGTACAGTGCAGCAAAAGTTTTTTTCGTAGGATCCTCTTCAGCTCCTGCTATTTCAACTGCCAGGAGCCCAAATCAGTGCTGTACGCAAGAGTTATACGCAAGAGTATAACACTGATGACTATGAAGGATCCTCTGAAAAGGCATGAATATATATTAAAAAGCCTGAAGGGACAGACTATAGCCACCAGAACCACTACATTAAGCTTTAGATGTTCTGTTGACTAAAGTGTCACTTTTCTAACTCTGACAACTTTTATCTTTCAGTTTGTTTACTGCAGTGAAGACTTGACTGATGTTTATACCTTTTCTTTAATTTCTCCATCTTTTGTAGAAAAATCAAGACATTAAACCTTGTTTAATTGCAACCATAGATAACATGTCCAATATAATTATGTAAACTATATTGACAATCTTCATGTTGTTTCAAAGCCTGTTATTTTCTTTTCCAGTTTTGAAGTAATTTGCTTGATGTTTGTGGTGTTTTAACAAACTTGCGAACATAGCGTTCCATTTTTCTAGAATACTAATTTTGTTCTTGGCTTGCTCGTCAGCTTCTTTTGTGTTACTTGTTGCAAATAAACTTTATCCTGACAGGGTCTGTGAGTACGAAAATACTGCTTTTGTTAAGTGGCTCTTTCTACCTAAAGTAGTGTTCAATTGGATTAATATGTCTCATTGTCGAGAATTTTGTAGAACAGAAAGCTCACAAAAAATATATATAGTTATCTCGATGCAATGATTTTAATTGTGGCTTGTATTATTGCATAAGAAAAAGAAAGAATCATAAGGTTCTGACCTCCGAAATTCAACTGTTTCATACTTATCTGCAGCTGATTTCCCAAAAAAATAAAAAAAAGTCAAATACCCTGAATGCAAAAATACAGATACTATGATTGGAGAAACCATAAGTTACAGAGCAACTTACTTTACAAGCATAAAAACCAGCATAATAACCACTACAGCCCACTGCCCAGTTCTTTGATAACGATGTAAACTTTTTAGCAAATGTTTGCCCTCTTATATTGAAACTGGCGGGCTCTGAGCTTCTATCCTGCTGGGTGCCATGCTTCTGCCGATCTGACCACCAGCTGACAGTTGTCAGCCAATGGATGGCACAGTGTGCATGAAAAGTTTGAATTGTGACCCTTTTTGCAACAAAACATAATAAATTGATGCATTTTGGGGCGTTTATGTAATGTGGAATGTATCTGAATCATTTTTGAAACATTTGTTTGCTAAAAAATATAGTACAGTTGTATTTGAAAGGGATTGACTTTTAAATGATCACCAGCCCCTTCACATCACCACTTGTGTATACACGATTACTACGGTCCACAGCCATACCCCACAGTCGTGTTCACATGATTACAATTTAGTTTGCAATGATTTTGCTAATAGCAGAACCGGCGTTATCTTTCAAGCACTGGCTCTGCTAAGCTCCCCTGCATCATGCTACTTCCTAAACAGAGTCACCCTGTCACAGTCACCTCCCACACTAACTCCTTACACACAGTCACCATGTCACAGTCACTCTTACCCGTCACACAGTCACATTGCCAAAGTTACCCTATCACACTCACTATGTTACAGTCACCATGTCACACTCACTCTGTCACAAGCACTCTGCCATAGTCACCCTCCTAATCACACAGACAACCTTTGACACAGGCACAAATCCACACACAGTTACCCTCATAATCACACAATCACTCCTCACACAGACAACACAGCTCCACTGCAAGGCCACAATCAGCCTCTCTAAGACACACAAGCTGCTCCCTCCACACAAATATTCACAGACACAGATATACAAATAAATACAGATATGCAAGGCAGGCACAGTATGTACACATACACCAAGATATACAGTCACAGATGCACAAGGATACTCAATTCCTGACAAATACGCTCAGGTAAATACACACTACAAAATGCCAGACTTGTTAACACAGGTGCCAATACACACTGCCAGACACACATTGTGTGACTGTATCTGTTAATGTTTGTGTGTTTGTTCATCAGTGTGCATGTATCAGTGTGTGTATGTGTATGTGTGTGTATCCAGTGTATGTGCATGCATCAAAGTGTTTACATGCGTGCATGTGTTAGTGTGTGTATGTATGTGTGCGTGTCCAAGTTTGCAACACAGCTGCAATGCAAGGGCGATATGGTATGGGTAATGTCATGGTAATGTGGCAACTTATACAATATACATAGGGATATATATACACACATGCACACAACTGAGAACAGAATGCATATTGGACAATGTACAAGTGAGAAGACTATAGACTATGTGAGAGAAAAAAAAGTCTGTTATTTATTTAGAATACCTATCTGTAACCTCATTATTTGGTAAATTATTATTATTTTTTTTTAATTTTGTTTCCATGAAATAGTGCGCTATCTAGGTATACTAAAACAAAAATATATTTAAACATTACTTTCCAGAACACCCAAAATACTCAAGTTTTAAGGGTGGTTATTCTGTAAACCACTTGGTATTGAAGGGGCCAGAGAATTGCTGAATTATAAATAATAAATACTTCCTAGTAGTATTTTGAATTTGTGGGCTGCCAAACTACCTCTAATGAGCTATTTGACAACAAAGAGCATATTTTGGAAGCTCAGAACATCTGCATGTGGGTTAGCTCTATTATCTAGAGATGAACAATATTTTAGTGGTCTACTTTGTAGTAGCACAAAACCCGATGACAAAGCAATGCAATATTTATTTGTTCAGTTTCGCTAGTTGATTGCGAAGCATTTTAGATAAACGTGGAACTGGACAATCGCAGATCATGGTCGAAAAAAAGGTTGAGCATTATGCTGGTTGCCATGAATATGTAAATTTTTCTACATTTTCCTTTTGTTGTTTTTTTATTTACTTGGTGTAGGATAGACGTTCTTCGTACCAAATTAAGTGTGATGGGATTTTTAGTACATAAGCCTGATATAATATTACGTATACTGTTACCTCTTGACATCGTTTTGAAGTTGGCTACCATGTGTGGATTGTGAACCGCTGTCTATCCATTTGTTCTTCAGTTTTCTATTCTCTGAACATGTGACTCTTCAATTCTTTTTTTTATAAGCCATTAAAATAATTGTCAAAGTCTTCTACACGGGTTTTTCAGTGTTTCAAAGCTTTTCACCCTTCTGATCATATCACCATGCTTTGAATAGGAATGACTGCAATGAAAGACTCGAGAATGTGCAAATGTATCCCAATTATTCTCACCGACAGCCTGTGCAAACATTTTATTTCTAAATCCCCAGATAGATAAGCATGGAATTGAACTGAAGACATAATTGAGTGCCATCTCATGATATAAAGGCGTGCATTAGTACTGAGTCTAATGCATAATAATTTCCAAACAGTGATTGTTGTAATTATATTTATCTCTGTCCATTTGAGATTTAATTGACACTGTAGATACTGGGACGGAGAAAATGTGACTGTGCTGTATATTTATATGTGAAGGTTACTATTACAGACGATATCACAGACCTCCTTCCTTCCTCTGGGCTTGAATGATCGTAAGCATTCATATGCTTTGAAACTGAAGTTAGTTGTGACATTTGCTGACCCGATAGCTTTGGGCCAAGTTCAGTCCTATTGTGATGTAATTCCAGTAAAATACAAGTTTAGCAGGCTAAGATTGCCACAAGGCATATGTATGTATATGTGTTTGTAGTATCAGTTAAGTTAATTACACGTAGCTAAGATACTGTTATCACTGTACTGACCAGGTGCAGGAATGTAAGAACTGGAATTACGCGTCCCTCTCCTTTGTATCAGATGAGCCACGTGGTTAGACCGGATGGATGAGTTTAGACTCTATTTATTAAATAGGTTAAGGGTATGTGTGGGTGTAGTTAATTGTGGGAGGAGCTACGGTGCTATATAAGGAATGTACTCTATGTATTCAGTACTCAGACTTTGCTGTATTTTGGTGACGCTAGTCCCTCTGAGTCCCGATCGGTGATCCAATAAAGAATCTCTTCCTTCCTGAAGAAACCTGTGTCCATCTCTCTGTGCTTGGCTTCCGTCAGTTTCTCCGGTATCATTTGGTGCATTGGCCGGGAAGCTCATCGTTCAACGGTAGCTGAGAGGCAGAGGCGTGAGACGGTCTATCTTTGCCCACGTTCTCTACGGCTGCACCCCTGAACTTCTGCGTGGACCTCCCTTCGTCTCGGCGCCACTGGTCTGTTGTCCAGGAGATCATCGGCCTCTACGTAAGAAGTGCTGGGGTGTCCCCGTCGATGAGTGTGAACTCAGGTTCAGGAACGAGGAGGTAAGACAACTGCTGTTTTAGACGGCAGGACCCGCTAGGGGTATACCGATTGTGCGGTAGGCCCAAAGGGGTTTTTGAATCTGTATCTGCCCCCTCTGTCGGAGGGAAGGAGCGAAGGCGCACCGCTCGATCGAACGCTCTTTAGTCAGACCGTTTGATTTGGTTAGTCAGGCGGGGTCCAGGTGTAAATAGCCCTAGCCGGACACCGGTGTCTTGTCTAGACTAGCGTTCTAGGGTGTATATTACGTTCGCTAGGTCGGAGGGACCGGGAGACTAAGCGGCGCCTGTGTAAATTCGGTTCGCTAGTTCTCATCCTATCTGGGCTAAGTGGGAAGGCGTGTAAATTTGGAACCCACTAGACTTTTGATAGTGCGACTAAGAGGCGCCTGTGTAAATTCGGTTCTCTAGCTCGCTATATATGTGGTGATTGGGCAGTGTGGCTAACCAAAACGGGTGTATATAGTTTTAGGTAGTCCATTCAAGGTACTGGCCAATAGTTTAGTTGGGAATTGTAAATGTGTTAACGATTGTTTAGTAAAGTGTATATCTTGTTAGATAGCGCGAGCTCAGCCGTCTAGCGAGAGTGTTAATAGTGTGTTGCTGTATTATAGTGCACGGTACCATAACCCTGTATATTTACTGACATTGTATAATAAGTACTAATCATTGTCGTCCATTGCATGTTTAACACCATAACCACTAATAATTGTATTGTGACCTTAACTTGTGCTTTGACCTATGCTAACCGTACTGTAACCGCTATTTGTAAAAGACGATGTTACTGGGGTGTGTTATAGACGGGTAATTCGTATATAGAGAATTATAGCGTGGGTGACTGTATAGTTACGCCAAAGGGCATAATATTGATTATATAGTGACTGGTGTAACAGCTGTGTGTGTACGGGAATTCCCTGAGTGTTTATTGTTATTGTGTACGTTTCACTTGGTAACCGTACCACGTGGTGCTGTTGCCAGAGGAAACGGGTGTGACTGTTGAATAGTACGCGTGTATAGTATTCGTTGTCGACGACGTTCCATTGTTAAGTATGGGTGCGTCGCAGTCAACGATTCCGGATCCCTTAGGATGTATGGTTAAGAATTTTAAAAAGGGATTCAAAGTTTGTGATTTTGGGGTAAAGATGTCTCCTGTACGTTTGGTCACTTTGTGTACTAGGGAGTGGCCTACTTTGGTTGCGGCATGGCCGCCACGTGGCAGTTTGGATCCAACTCTGGTACAGCGCTTACACGTGGCTGTATCGGGTAGGCCTGAACTTTACGGCCAGTTTCCTTATATTGACTGTTGGAGACAGGCCGTAAATGACTCGCCAAAATGGCTCCAGACATGCCACGAGGAGCAGTGTCGCCTCATGGTAGCTAGGACTTGCTCGTCCACTAGGACTGGTGTTAGGCCCATTTTGGACACGCCCCCTGAGTCCGAGATCCCTTTGCCGCCCCCTTACTTTCCGTTAAGAAGAAGTGACGCAAACGCAGGAAGTCCTGCACCCCTCCCCTCATTACCCTCATCCACTTCCGCTTCCTCCTCCAGTACAGGATCCACCCCCCCTCGTACTAAATCTCCCCTTCCGGAACCAGAATCCACCCCCATTAGAAACGAATATCCTGATTTGGCGCCACTTCAGACTTCCGGTCAAGCTTCATCTAGCTCGGCTCGAAGTGTTTTATTTACGACCTTTTCCCAAAACCGACCTCCCACATCCCCATACCCTATCTCTCCCCGACCGGAACCCATGACTGACGCCTCTCTACGTAGCCCCATCCAAACCCGACAGTTGACTGGTGCCCAACAATTAAAGCACTATCAGATGCCTCTTCGTCTGAATCCCGGGTCAGCTTATATCGATGCCGCAGGTCAAATGGCACACGCTGACCCAGTCTTCGTATATGTCCCATTTACCACAACCGATCTTTTAAACTGGAAGACCCATAATTCCTCGTATACTGAGAAACCACAAGCTATGACTGATCTGTTCACCTCAATAGTACAGACGCATAATCCGACATGGGCTGATTGCCAGCAGTTACTAATGACTTTATTTAACAATGAGGAAAGGACAAGAATAAATCAAGCAGCCATTAAAGCATTAGAGGATAGAGCCCGTGCTTTGAACCAAGCCAATCCAGCAGCATGGGCCGCGACACACTATCCCAACACCGATCCCGATTGGAACGTAAATGGTGCTGATATGGTTCAACTCAGAGCCTATAGAGACGCTATAATTGCTGGCATGAAAGCCGGAGGAAAGAAAGCCATTAACATGTCGAAGACAGTTGAGGTGATCCAGAAAAGCGATGAAGCGCCCAGTGTCTTTTATGACCGATTATTGGAGGCATACCGCTTGTATACCCCCTTTAATCCGGAAGACGCAGACAATTCCCGAATGGTTAACTCCGCCTTTGTCAGCCAAGCTTACGGAGATATTAAGCGCAAGCTACAAAAGTTAGAAGGGTTTGCAGGTATGTCCATCACCCAACTAATGGAGGTAGCAAATAAGGTCTATATGAACAGGGATACAGAAAGTAAGAAAGAGGAAGAGCGCAAGATGCGTAAAAAGGCTGATATGCTAGCGGTAGCGATCGCAGGCGTAGATAAACGGGGCCCAGATAGAGGCAATAATAGATGGAGTAGGGAGCCTTTGAGTAGGGATCAATGCGCGTATTGCAAGGAAGAAGGGCATTGGAGGAACGAATGTCCGCAAAGAGAGCAGTACGAGAGAGACCAACCCAGGGCAGGCTACGGAAACTTTAGAGGTAGAGCGAGAGGTAGAGGAGGCCCCGGAGGGAGTAATGGTTATAGAGGGAGTAATGGGAACAGAGGAAGTGTTAGGGAAGACAGGTATATTCCAGCAGCGCAAAGGTCCCGCGATAGAGAAGGTAGGGACTTTGTAGGATTGGCTGACACTGTCATGGAGGACTATTGATACCGACCGGGCTCCATCCCCCTTGGTCGAGCGGAGCCTATGGTCGATGTATCAATAGGGGGGAAAAGGAGTGCGTTCATGATCGACACTGGTGCTGAACATTCAGTGGTGACTAATCTAGTTGCTCCTCCATCTGGAAGGACTATTACTGTGATAGGAGCAACTGGAAGAAGTGCTGAAAAACCGGTTCTTAAAAGTCGACTCTGTACATTGGGAGGCCACGTAGTAAAACACCAATTCCTTTATATGCCTGAATGTCCAGTCCAATTGCTGGGACGTGATATGCTATCAAAATTACAAGCGCAGATTACGTTCCTACCAAATGGAACAACATCCTTAAAGTTTAATGGACCTTCAGGTATTATGACTTTATCCGTACCAAAGGAAGAAGAGTGGCGACTTTATACAGTGTTGACTAGCCAAAACCCTAGGAGTGATGAGACATTGTTTAACATACCAGGAGTTTGGGCAGAGAACAACCCACCAGGACTGGCCCGCAATATTCCACCAATAAAAATTGAACTGAAACATGGGGTTTATCCAGTGAGCCTAAGACAATATCACATTCCGCAGAAGGCTAAGAAGAACATCCAATCCTATCTGGATAAGTTCATACGGTATGGTATCCTAAAATTCTGTACTTCCCCCTGGAACACCCCATTGCTGCCTGTTCAAAAGCCCGGTACAGATGAGTATCGACCTGTACAGGACTTAAGAGCAGTCAATGATGCGGTTGTTAGCATACATCCAGTTGTACCCAATCCATATAACCTGCTTGCTTTAATTCCGGGCGGGGCTACTTACTTCACAGTCTTAGATCTCAAAGATGCCTTCTTTTGCCTCCGAATTGCCGCAGAAAGCCAATGTATTTTCGCTTTCCAATGGGAGAACGCTGTAACGGGCTCAAAACGCCAAATGACTTGGACAAGACTGCCCCAAGGGTTTAAAAATTCACCTACCCTATTTGGTTCAGCTCTAAGTCAAGATCTACTGGATTTCGAGTCTATCCCAGGAGAATGTGTATTGTTACAATATGTAGATGACTTGTTGATAGCAGCAGTTACAAAAGAAAAATGTCAGCAAGCAACGCACGATCTACTACATATTCTCTGGAAGGCAGGATACAAGGTGTCCAGGAAGAAGGCTCAGTTGTGTTTGCCAACTGTCAAGTATCTGGGATTCCATATCTCTGAAGGTCAAAGGATTATGGGGCCAGAGAGAAAAGAAGCTGTCTGCCAAATACCAATACCCAAGAATAGAAGACAAGTGCGAGAATTCTTGGGGGCAGCAGGCTTCTGTAGGATATGGATTCCCAGCTATGCGATACTGGCAAAACCTCTGTACGCAGCCATCAAAGGTACAGAGCACGACCCCTTCTTATGGACCCAAGAACAGCAAACGGCATTTGAAGATGTGAAGAAGGCTTTGATGAGTGCCCCAGCATTAGGTCTACCTGATCACACACGACCATTCTACTTATATGTACACGAGCAAAGAAGAATGGCTGTGGGAGTATTGACACAGTACTTGGGATCATGGCAAAGACCTGTTGCCTACATGTCTAAGCAACTGGATGCAGTGGCCAGCGGACTTCCACCTTGTCTAAGAGCCGTAGCTGCAGCCGCCCTGCTAGTAGCTGAAGCCGATAAACTCACTCTGGGTCAAGAACTTTATGTACGAGTCCCACATGCAGTACAGACGTTGTTGGATTACAAAGGAAATCATTGGTTTAGTAACAGCCGTATGACCAAGTATCAAGCAATGTTGTGTGAAAACCCAAGAGTGCATTTAGAGACTGTAAACACCTTAAATCCAGCTACCCTTTTGCCGCAACCTACTGAAAGTCAACATGATTGTTTGGAAGTAATGGATGAAGTATTTTCAAGTAGACCAGATCTTCGTGATTTTCCCATCCAGAACCCCGATGTTCAATATTACACCGACGGCAGTAGTTATGTGAAAGAAGGGATCCGCTATGCAGGATATGCAGTGACAACAATAGACAAGGTGATAGAAGCTCGGCCACTGGCGAAAGGAACATCAGCACAAAAGGCAGAATTAATAGCACTAACACGAGCGTTACAATTGGCTGAAGGTTTAAGAGTAAATATCTATACGGACTCTAAGTATGCGTTTTTAACCACTCATGCCCACGGAGCTTTGTATAAAGAAAGAGGACTACTGAATTCAGAAGGCAAAGAAATCAAGTACGCAGCTGAAATCCTACAACTATTGGAAGCAGTGTGGGAGCCGAAAGAAGTCGGTATCATACATTGTCGAGCGCATCTGAGAGGAGATGGTGATGTAACCAAGGGAAATCGGATGGCAGATAGTGCAGCTAAGCGTGCTGCTGAATCAGGAAGACAGGAGTATGTGGGGCATATAGCTGCTCTTATACCAACTCCACTGTCCCAATGGACTCCAGTTTATACAGCTCAAGAAGAGGAGTGGTTAAAGACTGAACCGGGAAAGTATTTGGAGAACAAGTGGTATCAGCTAGAAGATGGAAGAATAGTCATACCAGCATCACTAGCGGTAGAAATTGTCCAAAATTATCACAACGGGACACATTCTGGGAGAGACAGTACTGAAGAATCTCTCAGGAAACATTTCTACATACCAAGATTGTCCAACTTGACTCAGGCCATTGTACGTAGATGTGTAACGTGTGCTAAAAATAATGCAAGACAAGGACCAGTAAAGCCACCAGGAGTCCAGTTTATGGGGGGACTCCCCATGTCCGATCTACAAATAGACTTTACAGTAATGCCTAAATCGGGTGGACATCGTTACCTGTTGGTAATTGTGTGCACCTATTCAGGCTGGGTAGAAGCATGTCCTACTCGTACAGAGAAAGCAGGAGAAGTTGTAAGATTCCTGCTACGAGAAATAATACCCCGATATGGACTACCCTGTTCTATAGGATCGGACAATGGTCCAGCTTTTGTTCATCAGTGCCTACAACAACTGACTCATATGCTTGGTATAAAGTGGAGGCTTCATACTGCATATAGACCCCAGAGTTCTGGTAAGGTAGAGAGAATGAATAGAACTATAAAGAACCAGTTGGCTAAAATGTGTCAGGAAACCCAACTTAAGTGGAACGTTCTCTTACCCATAGCTTTATTGCGAATCCGCAGTACCCCTACCAGAAGGATGGGCCTCTCTCCTTTTGAAATCATGTATGGGCGACCACCTCCCGTACTTGGTAACTTAAGGGGGGACTTGAGTCAGTTGGGAGAAGGAATTACCCGGCAGCAGGTTGTAGAGTTGGGTAAGACTATGGAGGAGGTACAGAAATGGGTACAAGATAGATTACCTGTGAATATTTATCCCCCTGTTCATAGTTATCATCCAGGAGACCAAGTGTGGATTAAAGAGTGGAATAATGTACCGTTAGGGCCCAAGTGGAGAGGTCCTTATGTTGTTCTTTTGTCTACCCCTACAGCGATAAAAGTAGCCGAAGTAACTCCGTGGATACATCACTCCAGGGTTAAACCAGCAGCAGTCGATTCTTGGCAAATTACAGCAGATCCAGAGAATCCCTGCAAGATCCGGTTGAAACGCACTACTCAGTCGGAGTAACGAGGAATTATTGTGGATTACAAATTTTATTGTTACAGGTGTGAGTGAGAAGGCCATAATAAAGCCTGTCCGCTTACCAACACATAGTGTATAAGCCAGGAAAGTCTCGAAGGGACACCTGTGAAGACGAGCAGAACTCCATTCCCTGCAGCCCTCACATCCTGGAAGCTGAGGTTCCATCGCACGGACGAAGACTGAGGATGACGGCGAAAGATGTGCTTTTGATTGTGTTTATTTATATGTGTTTTTATATTCAGGAAGGTAGAGGTACCGACACTCCTAGCTGTGAGGTATGCATTAAGACTACGAGAACAGGTAACCATATTTCCCAAACCCTAATTTGGCATTCACAATACGAATGTAAAGGAGAGGTATCAAGATGTAGATACCTAAATATAGACTATAGTGTGTGCCATTTAGGAGTAGGAGAACCTAAGTACTTCAGTCCAGAGTATCAACCTCGTACAATTTGGTTGACTCTCAGGAATGGAGATCCTCAGGGGACCGTAATTAATAAGACGGTGTTAGAATCCGTACATTCTTCGGGTGTTCTGCTATTTGATGCATGTAAGGCGATATCAAGTGGTAGAAAACCGTGGAATGTATGTGGGGATCTTAGATGGGAGAGGACGTATGGGTCTAATGATAAATACATTTGTCCCAGTAGTAAAAATAAATATGTGAGTCCTAGATGCCCAAATAAAGACTATAACTTTTGTCCATATTGGTCTTGTGTGGGGTGGGCGACTTGGGGACAGACAGTAGATAAAGACATGATAGTGACTAAGTTGCCGACTAGCCCTTATTGTAAGTCTATGGAATGCAACCCAGTCCATATACTTATTAATAACCCCGACAAGTTCCTAGATAAGTATGGAAATTTATTTGGGTTTCAGATATACGGGACGGGTTTAGATCCTGGGACATTATTGTTTATAGGAATAGAGACTGATACGGTATCCTCCCAGACTCATCAAGTATACCATTCCTTTTATGAAGAGATGAGTATAGATAATAAGATCCCCCATAACGCTAAAAACCTGTTCATTGACCTAGCTGAAAGTATTGCCGGTAGTCTTAATGTTACCAACTGCTATGTGTGTGGAGGTACTAACATGGGAGACCAATGGCCTTGGGAAGCAAAGGAGGTAATGTCCGGTTCTGAGGCAGTTGACCAACTAATATCTACACAAGCCGATTATCATTTGAGTGTTAGAGGTAAATCTGAGTGGAGATTAAAGACCTCCATCATAGGTTATGTTTGCATAGCAAGGAAAGGAATAATGTATAATACTTCTGTAGGAGAATTAACTTGTCTAGGGCAAAAAGCTTATGATGATGATACTAAAAATACAACTTGGTGGTCGGCTTCAAATGTCTCAGAACCATCTAACCCGTTTGCTAGATATGCCAGTTTAAAGGATGTGTGGTTTGATTTATCCATCACATCTACCTGGAGAGCCCCAGCAAATTTGTACTGGATCTGTGGTAAGAAAGCCTATTCGGAGTTGCCACAGGACTGGGAAGGGGCATGTGTGTTGGGTATGCTCAAACCATCCTTCTTCTTGTTACCGATTGAAACAGGTGAGACTTTAGGTGTTAAAGTGTATGATGTGAATCATAGGAAGAAAAGGGGACCCTTAGAGATAGGCACCTGGGAAGATAATGAATGGCCTCCCCAGCGTATCATAGATTATTATGGGCCAGCCACGTGGGCAGAAGATGGTACCTTTGGTTATAGAACCCCAATTTATATGCTCAACCGTATTATAAGATTACAGGCGGTGGTTGAGATTATTACTAATGAGACCTCACAAGCACTCAATCTTCTAGCGAAGCATAATACCAGGATGAGGACAGCAGTGTACCAAAATAGATTAGCCTTGGATTACCTTTTGGCAGTAGAGGGAGGTGTATGTGGGAAGTTTAACCTGAGCAATTGCTGTCTTCAAATAGATGACGAAGGGCAAGCAATAGCTGAGCTTACTAGCCATATGGTTAAACTAGTGCATGTGCCTACTCAGGTATGGAAAGGGTACAATCCAAGTAGTTGGTTTGGTAGCTGGTATGAGTGGTTTGGAGGGCTTAAGGCAGTGGTAGGTGGAGTCCTACTGATTTTACTGTTGTGTCTACTCCTACCGTGTCTTATACCCTTAGTAGTTAGATCTGTGCAAAGCCTGATAGGAAGTATAGCAGAGAGGAAGGCTGCTGCACAGATAATGGCGATATATAAGTATAAGGCTCTAGATCAAGGAGAACCAATGCAGGAAGATGAGTGTTAAAAGATTCACATCATAAGATAAGTCTGGTCTGGTTCATGGTAACCTGAGGTATATGCAAACCAAGGTTAAGTGATGCCTCAAGTAATTGTGAAATATCAGAGGCATCAAAGGGGGGAATGTGATGTAATTCCAGTAAAATACAAGTTTAGCAGGCTAAGATTGCCACAAGGCATATGTATGTATATGTGTTTGTAGTATCAGTTAAGTTAATTACACGTAGCTAAGATACTGTTATCACTGTACTGACCAGGTGCAGGAATGTAAGAACTGGAATTACGCGTCCCTCTCCTTTGTATCAGATGAGCCACGTGGTTAGACCGGATGGATGAGTTTAGACTCTATTTATTAAATAGGTTAAGGGTATGTGTGGGTGTAGTTAATTGTGGGAGGAGCTACGGTGCTATATAAGGAATGTACTCTATGTATTCAGTACTCAGACTTTGCTGTATTTTGGTGACGCTAGTCCCTCTGAGTCCCGATCGGTGATCCAATAAAGAATCTCTTCCTTCCTGAAGAAACCTGTGTCCATCTCTCTGTGCTTGGCTTCCGTCAGTTTCTCCGGTATCACTATCATTCTTACACTGTAACAGGTGGTGCCGTGACACTACTGGCTATAAACGGGATTGGGCATGGTTAGATACTGTACTGGAGTGAGTACTCGATAAACCAGAAATAAAAATATTCATCACACTGCTTCTTCAGTTTTTAAAGGAGATTACAGAAAACTGTTTGTTGTATGAACTAGCCTTTGGTATCATGTTGCGCATGCATGTGGCTTTGCTTTCTGAGAATGAAGCATACAATTGATTTATTGTGTATACAGGGGCTGGATATTGTTAAAATGATGTTGTTGTAGTTTTAAAGGCTCAGAGTTCCAAGATAAATGGCTACCAAATGTAAGAATGGCATTTTTATATTTATTGAAAAAAAACAAAAAAAGAACATTAATGCTTATGTAAATCTTAGATGTAGAATGCCTAAAATATTGATATATCACAACATACCAGGTGCAGTTAATTGAGGTTAGATGTATCACTATGTGTGAGAGATTAGATCGGAGACCATGTGTAATGGATATTTTAGGAAATATCTTCAAAGGGACACTCCATTGCCCAAATAAAAAAAAATAAACAAAAAAAAAAATCACTCTTTAGTAGATATACTCCAACTGAAATCATACATGTATTTAATTAAGTATTTTTTGTCATTCTGGATATATCTGGAAAAAAAAAAAACACTTTGCAAAAAGCTGTAGAACACTTCTCTGTAGTCTTTCTAAGCCCTCCCCTTCTAATCCCCTCCAGACTTTCTATGGCTGTCCAATCACAATCCCAATGCAGCTCAATGAAAAGTCTTTGCAATGCAGGTGCTCTGGGCAATTGCTGCCTCTTGAGTTAAAGGCCACTGAACTTACCAACCAGGATGTAACCGTTTTCTGCTTGAAAGCCGTGAGGTGTGACAAGGTTAAAGGAACCCTATAGGCACGGAGACCACTTCATCTCATTGAAGTGGTCTAGGTGCAATGTCACTTTCCACCTTAGTTTACATTGCAGTACTAAGACTGCCTCCAGGGGCTGTCTACCAGACAGAGGCACTTCTTGGAGTTTACAGGACTCCATGTCTCCTAATTGAATCGTTTTGAAGAGATCGACTTTTAAATTATTAACATATAATTGTTACATAATTATTGTACATAGTAGAATATGTTTAGTGGTCTAGCTTTTTCAGATATACATTTTTACTGGGGTATTTTGAATATGTGGGCTGCTAAACTACCTCAAATGAGGCATGACAACAAAAAGCATGTTTTAAATTTTGACCTGTATGCTCAGAACAACTACATATGAATTACTTCTATCATCTAGAGCAAGACTAGACAACCTTCGGCACTTCATACATTTTGTGGATTAAAACTCTGCTAAAGATTTGCCAGCATTATGGTGATAAGAGCATTATGGGATATGTAGTCCACAACATCTATAGTGCCAAAGGTTGTTTACCCCTGATCTAGATATATAAATATTATAGTGGCTTCCTTTGTACATTGGGAAAAAATGTTGAAGCAATAATGCAATGTTTAGCAAACAAAAGTATAAAAGCATAGACAATAAAAGGAGATGGCCAGTTGGCCAGAGAATAGTTGAACATTTCCTGACAAATATGTGTCTTTGAGTGCCTCAGTCCTCAACCCTGGGTAGTTTCCTTTTTATAATGTTATACTTATGTGAAGGTTTTATGATTTTTTTGGGCTGTCAGAATTGCAGACCACCTAAGCCACATTATGAAACAGAACAAAAACAAAACAACCTAAGCAAACCTTATAGTACTGCTTTATAATTGCCAAACTATTTGTAAATTGTAAGTGTGAGCTTTTCAGGATAGGTAAAGGATTGTAGTTTTTGTTCGGTAGTTAAAGGGATACTGTAGTGCCAGGAAAGCTGTCCTAGCACTACCAATCACCCTGCTCCCCCTCTCTCTCGAGTCCACCCCCTGCCTGGTAAATAAAGTTTTACAAAACCTTAATTTACATACCTTATCCCAGGGCCGAGGGACTTCGAACCCCCTCCCTGCACAAGCATTAGACCTTACTATAGGAAAGCATTGAATCAATGCTTTCCTATGGGGAAAAATCTGACGTTGGAAGACCTCATACAGAGCATGAGGACGTCCAGCGTCAGATAACGGACCAAAAATCCGTTACGATTCCGGAAGCACCACCATGAGGACAGACAATGTAAAAATTGCAGTTCTTTGGAACTGTTTAACATTGCATCATTAGGGGCAAATGGGACACAGCACCCAGACCACTTCAATGAATTAAAGTGGTCTGGGTGCCTACATTGCTCCTTTAACTGACTTCAAGAAATGATCATGATGTGATGGTGAAAAAAAAACCATAATCCAGGAATTAATCAAAGTTCTAAAGATGGTGGCAGTTTAACAAAGTCCAGTGACTTTATCAAGTGACCAGAGACAAGCAGAATTCTGTCAGAGTTTTATGAGTATGATGAAAGCAAGTGTAAATATAGGTATTCATACAGAAAACTGAGGTTCAGCATAACAGAATATGTTTTTGGGAAGGGGTCTTGCAGAAAAACTGCAGAATGATTCATCGTCACCGAAAATGGCACTGCCCACCCCTATTGAAATACTATTTTTGACTGTGTTGGAATTTCACTGAAATTCAACCCAGTCAAGAGATATACTGGCTCTGTATATGGAAGCTGTCTTGTGAGTACCTCCATAGACTTCAATTCTGTACTCTTGTACCAGGAGCTGAAAAGAACCAGTCAGAGGAAATTGGCCTCACCCGCCAGGGACAGGTACAGATAAGCAAATCACATCTTTACCTGCCCCCTCACCTGACCACCATTGGCGATGTTGGGGGTCTTTGCGAATCCTGCAAAATCCCCAGACGGTGACAGTGCTGCCTGAAATCATCAAGGTGAAGACTTGTGTCCAAAAAAATTCTTCTCTGAGAAGCACTGATGGCATGTGCATGGCAATAGCAACGAGCTGGCAATCCACTGTGTCTCAATCCTTTTACTTCTTCTTCTTCTTATTATTATTATTGGTTATTATTTATATAATACAGCTTATTCCACAGCGCTTTACAATACTTGTGTATGTCATTCTAATCACATCTTTTTCTTCCACTCTAAAACATTTATTTTGAGGGAAATATCTGGTTGTAATTTTCTTTTTTTTTAGCCAGTTCATCCAATCTGCTACTAACATTAGAGCAAAGAGTGGTTGTGAGAGGCAGCATTTATAAGTAAAAGTCAGAGTTGTGAAGCAGGTCATGATTTATTGTACTGCCCCTTTAAACAAGTCTAAGACAGCTTACACATTAGATGTAACAGTAGTAAGCTATAGCTGATGGACATTTGGAACTCTGGTTATACGTTTACACCATTAGGTTAGTGGTCATTTAATATTCCAGCAGCATATAGTATACTTCACATTCTGTGAATAGCTGGAACCTGATCTAAACGTTGCACTGTATAGGCAGTAGGAAGATATCCATGTACTACCATTATAGGTAAGAAAGAAAGGTGTACTTTTTATATAGTCCATATGTAGGTACATGTAGGTAGATACTAATTTCATCTGTTATTTTACATCTGGATTAATGGACTAATATGGCTACAATCTCTATTCCAACCTTATGTATGTGAAATATGTAGTAATATTCAGTAAAATGGGATACCAAATGTAAATAGCATATTTATTATTCTTACATTTTTCTATAACGAGATTAGATTTTAGTTAGATTAGTATAAAATATTTTGCAATTTGTAATTTATTCTAAGAGAAAAATTCTTGATTTATGGAAACCGAGCTCTACTGCAATATCGTTCAGACTATTTTGTTTAATGTTACTTAACTATTCCATAGAAAAAAATAAAACAAAAAAAAATTGTTTTAAAATGCATTTATGAAGACGAAAATCTAAAAGTGGTGCATTCCCCATAATAAACAATTAAATAGTCCTGACTAAAAGATGGGTGATAAAATTAATGTGGGGGGCTTTCAAAGTGAGTTGTCCCTGTGCAAGGTTGGGGAATGCCCTATGCCCTATTAAATGAATCAAAGCACTTGATTGCTGGTGACATATCCACTTTTCAATTTGTGCATCCCAAGTCATATACACTGTGACAGCCACGGCAAGGGGGAGCAATCTGATGGCAAACAGATTAGATTAGGATTAGGATTAGGATTAGGATTAGGATTAGGATTAGGATTTTTAATCTGTGTACCATTGCATATTATTATTATTATTATTATTATTATTATTATTATTATTTATAAAGCGCCAACAAGTTCCGTAGCGCTGTACAATGGGTGGACTAACAGACAGGCATTTGTAACCAGACAAGTTGGCCACACAGGAACAGAGGGATTGATGGCCCTGCTTAATGAGCTTACATGCTAGAGGGAGTCGGGTATAATGACACAAACGGTAAGGGTAGGGTAGAAAAATAGGTTGGTAGGATAGTATTCACTGAGGGCTTGGTGTTTTGTTTTGATGACAGTTTCAGGAGAGGAATCAGGGTGCGGGGAGAGAAAGCTGTTCAAATTGATATGCTTTCCTAATGAAGTAAGTTTTCAAAGATTTTTTGAAGGAGTGGACATTGGGTGAGAGTGTAACAGAGAGGGGAAGGAGGGTATATAGGAACGGTGCAGCCCTAGGTGAGCATCAGAGGTAGGAGTACGAACAGAAGTTAGACGTAGGTTTCCGGCAGAGCGTAGGGGCCTAGATGGGACATATTTGTGTATTAGTGAGGATAGGTAGGTGGGAGCAGCATTGTGTAGAGATTTGTAAGCAAGTGTCAGGATCTTACAGGTGGGCCTCAAAGTGTCTTTTGAACACACTGACTTCAGAGCTGTAACTTGAATGTTGTTCATAAAATGTGTTTAGAAACATAGAAACATAGAATGTGATGGCAGATAAGAACCGTTTGCCCCATCTACACTGCCCAATTTTCCAAATACTTTCATTAGTCCCTGGCCTTATCTTATAGTTAGGACAGCCTTATGCCTATCCCACGCATGCTTAAACTCCTTTACTGTGTTAACCTCTACCACTTCAGCTGGAAGGCTATTCCATGCGTCCACTACCCTCTCAGTAAAGTAATATTTCCTGATATTTTTAAACCTTTGCCCCTCTTATTTAAGACTATGTCCTCTTGTTGTGGTAATTTTTCTTCTTTTAAATATAGTCTCCTCCTTTACTGTGTTGATTCCCTTTATGAATTTAAATGTTTCTATCATATCCCCCCTGTCTCGTCTTTCCTCCAAGCTATACATGTTAAGATCCTTTAACCTTTCCTGGTAAGTTTTATCCTGCAATCTATGAACTAGTTTAGTAGCCCTTCTTTGAACTCTCTCTAAAGTATCAATATCCTTCTGAAGATACAGTCTCCAGTACTGCGTACAATACTCCAAGTGAGGTCTCACCAGTGTTCTGTACAATGGCATGAGCACTTCCCTCTTTCTACTGCTAATACCGCTCCCTATACAACCAAGCATTCTGCTAGCATTTCCTGCTGCTCTATTACATTGTCTGCCTACCTTTAAGTCATCTCAAATAATTACTAATACATTCCTTTCCTCAGATGTTAAGGTTAGGACTCTATCAAATATTATATACTCTGCCCGTTTTTACGTCCAAGATGCATTATCTTGCACCTATCCACATTAAACGTCAGTTGGCACAGCTCTGACCAATTTTATAGTTTACCTAAATTCTTTGCCATTTGGCTTATCCCTCCTGGAACATCAACCCTGTTACATATCTTAGTATCATCAGCAAAAAGACATACCTTACACGTTTTTTTAATAAATGTGAGCATTAAAATTGAGATTCCAGTCAGTTATTTAAAACTAATTTATCAGTATGGCTAGAAGTTTGCATATCTCTCAAGTAACTGTGATATTTATAAGCTGATAGTGAAGGTAAAAATATAATAGGTGTCTTGGTATTGTAAAGGTTGGAAAAACTGGATGGAGTGAGCGTCAGGTCCCCTGCCCACGCGCTGCTCGCGGCGACCTTGCTTACCTCATCACAGCGAGCGGCGTCATCTGGTCCCTGTCTCCAGACTGGCAGTGTGTCTGATGCTGCACGCTCCAGAGCAGCTTCCATATGGGTGCTGCACCCGGTCATGTGACCCATGACACAGTAATGACCTCAGAGACCACAAGGGAGGCAAGAAACTCCTCCCATGTGTTGTGGTTAACACTAATTGGAGGTTAGCCAATCAGACACACCCTGTGTGTATATAAGCTAACCTCTCCCTTGCCTCATTGACCTGTTGTGGTCTTTGGTTTACCACTGAGCGTTGCACTTGTTATTTGGATTTCCTGGTTACTGATATTTGGCTTTGTCTCTCGTTATTCCGTCTCTCTGTTTCCCTTGATCTCAGCTTGTGTTTTGACTATCCCTTTTTGCATAACTCGACCATTCTAAGGATCGGTATTGCAATTCTCTCTATTCTGTCCTGTTTGCGTGTTAGGGTTCCCTAGTGAACGTTACAGTGAGCTTGTTTGTAGTGCAGAGAAACCACTCTGATATTATAAACATGTTAATTATAGGCCATTCTGTTCATTGTGTACAGTATATTTTGAACAGATTTATGTGAATAGCAGAGCAGAATAAACTCTATACGAGGTGAACAGAACCATTATTTCCACCTCAGAGTAATAATTATTCAAAAATCATTGCTGTTTCTTGTGTTTGTTTTTTTCAGGAAGAATATTTTACCTTTTATGTAACATGTTGCTCGGGTTCTGAATAACTGTAGCGGACCACAGGTACCCTGACCGGTTACCTCCGCTAATTCCCTTCATTCAGCCGGTCGGGAACCAGTTAGATAGTAAGAAGACCCTGTAAGTGGACGACACACAGTCCCAACAACACTTTATTGGCCATACATTGCTTTTATGCATAACCCCATGCAAGGGGTCTACCACACAATCATACAGGGTCACATCCCAAGATCCTCCCCCTCCCTGTGGTCCCAGCGTGGGAAGGAACTCAGTTCCCTTTGTCCCCAAAGCCCGCTACTAAATCCACAGGGTCTCTACCCGGTGGGTGGCCAGTGAGGTATACCCGGTCAAGTTGGAGAATGTCTGCATTCCTCCTCGGTTAGTCAGTCCTCCAAATGGACCTCATCTATGGACCCTGCCCGAGCTCCGTTCTCCAGGAGGTCCGGCAAGGGAGGATTATCAAAATCTTCAGAGACTGGAGCACATATGGCGGCTACATCCTCTGTATATGTTGACATGTAACAGGCTTCTAACCCCGGAACTGCCAGCAAGGACCGATCACATAGGTAGTGTCACACTTCTGTTCCACTACCCGGTATGGGCCCTGCCAGGCAGCCTGTAGCCTGTTGTGTCAGACAGGTTTTAAAACCAAAACCTTCTGACCGACCTGAAAGCCACAGCTCCTGGCTCCCCGAACATACCATGTGTGCTGGCGCCTCTGTGCCGCCTGGAGTTTCCCTCTCACAGGTGAGTGAGTTCCTTCAGCCGGTCCCACAATTCTGCTTAATGTGACCAGGTGGGTGGCACTGAAAGCATCGCCAATCCATCCCAGTCGGTGCCCGCTGAAGGGGTCTCTGAGTTGTGGAGCCTCGGAGCGAACTGTTGTAGCGGGGGAAGGTGGTGGAAGGAATTTTATGGTGGGCCGGTAGCTGTGAGTGGCAGTTGGGCGTTGGGGCCTCCAGGTATCTGCATACTTGTCGGCCCGCTGAGCTGCTTCTGCTAAAGTCTTGGGCTGCCTGTCTTTCATCCATTCCTGCACCTTGGTCGGGAGCCTATTATAAAAGTGCTCCAGCATAAACAGCTGGGGGATCTCCTCAGGAGACTTTGCCTGTTGCAAGTTCATCCAATTCTGGGTGGCTCAGGGGATGCGGCAGGCCCTTTTCTTCATCTCCCTGAACTTCCTGCGTTATGCCTCTGGGGTTATGGCATATCGGGCTAGCAGGACTTGTTTCACGAAGTCATACTCCCAGAGCTTGTCCACGGGTTTGGCCCTATAAGCCTCCGCCGCCTTCCCTGCTAGCTTCCGGGCTCTGTTGGCCTCTTTAAATTCGATTAGTCTATGAGTCTGTTTGGCTCCCGAATGCTGGTTCCGTATGGCTGGGAAGTGCGATCCCGCCGCTTGCCACCAGTTGTAGCGGACCATTGGTAACCTGACCAGTTACCTCCCTTCCTTCAGCCGGTCAAGAACCAGTTAGATAGTAAGAAGAACCATTTTCCCACAGTAACTGGACGACACAAAGTCGTGGATGTACAACAACACTTTATTGGCCACACACAAAAAAGGGAAAAAGGGACTGTCCCTTTGTCTCCAAGGCACATGTGAAAGAGAAGGGAGTTTCACGAACGGGCAGCGATTCTGCCACAATAACTAGGAATGCATATTGCTCAATAAGACAATAATGAAGCAAACTGTTTTTTTATGCATATGATACAATTAATTCAGCTTTAGGTTCCTTCAGTAGACCCATTGTGGTGGTATGTTTGTGGTGGTGGCTGAACAACGATGTTCATTTAGTGGCAGAGATTAGGTCATCTGACATGAGTTAAGCAACACTTACAATCATAGCATGCCTAGCTAGCATTACTAATCAGATTAATTTGTTCACAACTACAGTGAATCTATTCGTGAATTGATGATGCTTACATGATATTATTCCAAATAAAGCAAGGATCATAGAAAACTGGTACCAGGACCATGAATTAAATCTGCCCCGTGACCCACTTTGAAAATTATTATTTCTTCAGGAAGACCATAGCGGCGGCCACAAGGGACTGGTTTAGGTAAATATTATTCACCTTTCCCTGCAATCCAAGTGGAGCCGTTACTGTTGAAGGTCTTTAAAATATAGAGAATGACCCCAGACAGTGACAGAGCAGCTTTAAAATGAAATCCACAGTCATTCTTGGAAATGTAAAAATGAACCAATTAGCCTTTGTCAAGTTGAACAGTTGGATGGAGCTGACACAGGTCAGTTATTTGGATACAATAAGGGGATTTGCAATAAGCGAGGGTTGCTGTGGATTTTGTTTACTTATGGGTATCAGCCAATGAGTTACCTGCCAGAGCCATTGACGAATGCCACATGCATATATGCTTTAACTAAGGGACATGAATTTGGCCTGGTCTTTAGTCTTGTGGATTTGGTTTCTAACACATTTGCTTTTTGTCATAATTTTGGGTGATTGATGGTTTGTCCAAAATCTGAATTCTAATCAGGGCTTAAAAAAAAAAAAAAAAAAAAAAAAAGATCTGATTGATATGAAAAAAGACAACTGATAGCTTAGGGAATGTTGATTTCATTATCAGATCAAGTGAGCAGTGACCAAGAGAGGGGAAATAAAAGAGCGAGCAGTAAAACAATATCTATTTTTATATATCATATATTTTATGTAAATATAGATTTTTCTTTACTTTTACTGCTATTCCTATATTGGTTATTCTCCTCACTATATGTGGAAAGTAAATGGTAGTTGATCTGAAATGATTACATGGACCAAAGTCATCCAAACCACAATGCCACGTGGATGAAACCCAAATTGCCCAAAACAAGTTTTTTTTTGGTTCTGATGAACTGAATTTTTTTTTTGCAGTGCAAAAGTCTGTTGGGCATCTTCAATATGCTGACCCAGTTGAGGACATGAGAATGAGATAGAAGTTGCCCTTCACATAGTAATTCTGTTGCCATACAGTCTGCAAAAAAATGTGATATGGTTGTATGAGGCTTGAGCAGCTTCCTGTGCCATGCCGGTGACATCTTCTATAGTCAGTTCAAACAAATGCTCTGTTACGTAGTTTCTTATACAAGTACTTAAAGTAACACTGTCAGACTCTTCCTGCCCATTGCTAATTAAGTGACCTTTAGCTGGAAGCACACATTACCTAACAGTGTTTTCACATCACGGTGCCATCAGCAGTGATCGCTGGGCAAAGCAGGGCGATTTGATCAGGTAAATAAGTGCTTCTGAACTAAAGTCACTTAAACGCCTACTCTAACTCTTTTTATGAACAGCATCGTCTAGTTTCTAATGCCCTATGGGACACCATTGACTAGATTCTTCCCCCCTCTCTTAAAAGCTGCAAATAAAGAGTTAAAAACTTACCTAAAATCCAGCACTGAGCTAAACTATCAGCACTGTCTTCCATGCCTCCATCATTTTTTAATAGCTCTTAGTGCACTAGGCAGGAGGGAGCGCATGAAGGGAGGGTCCATTAAGGCTTCCTCTTGCAGACTGTCACCAGCGCACTAGGCACGCTGATGGCAGACATAATTTTTGCACAGATTTAACATTGCACAGTCTGAAATAGAGTTGCATGTAACTAGTCTCCAGCACACAAGTGCAAATATCTCTGGATGTGCAGCATTTCAAGCAAAAACACTGCACATCGAGACTCCTACCACCTTGACCGCCTCTAAAAGCAGAAGTGGTCATGGTGGTTGGAGTAACCCTTGGAATGGCAGGGTGCATGGAAGAACACTAGGTTTCCTTACAGCAGTCATGTCAAACTCGCGCCCACAACTAATATTTATGCGGCCCATGGGCCACAGCGAGGGAGCGCTGAGTGTAAGCAGTGATGCGGGGGGGCGGAATCTGACGTCCCTCTGGCTCCCGGCATCACTGCGGTGGGCGAGGGAGCTGAGCAGAGAGAGCTTACACTCAGCGCTCCCTCACTGCCTGTCCCCCCCCCCCTGCCTGCCCAGCAGCCCCACTAGACCCCAAGTAAGAAACCAACCCAATCTGTTTGTATGGGTGTATGTGTGTGTGTGTGTGTTTATGGCTGTCTGTGTGTGTGTCTGTGTGTGTATAGGTGTATGGCTTTCTGTATGTACGGCTGTCTGTGTGTGTATAGGTGTATGGCTGTCTATATGTATGGCTGTCTGTGTGTTTAGGTGTACAGCTGTGTATGTGTATAGGTGTATGGCTGTGTATATGTATGGCTGTCTTTGTATGGGTATCTGGCTGTATGTGTGTCTGGCTGTATGTGTGTCTGGCTGTATGTGTGTCTGGCTGTCTGTGTGTATAAGTGTATGATTGTCTGTGTGTATTGCTGTGTGTGTCTGTCTGTGTATAGGTGTATGGCTGTCTGTGTATAGGTGTATGGCTGTCTGTGTATAGGTGTATGGCTGTCTGTGTGTTTAGGTGTATGGCTGTCTGTGTGTCTGGCTGGCTGTGTGTATGGATGACTGTGTGTATGGCTGGCTGTGTGTATGGCTGGCTGTGTGTCTGGTTGGCTGTATGTATGGCTGTCTGAGTGTCTGGCTGTCTGCGTGCATGACTGTCTGCGTGCATGACTGTGTGTGTGTGTGTGTGTTGGCTGTGTGTGTGTGTGTCTGTGAGGAAGCCTGTGTGTCTGTCAGTGAATGTGTGTGTCTGTCAGTGAATGTGTGTGTCTGTGAGTGTATGTGTGTGTCGGAGTGATTCTGTGTGTCTGTCAGTGTGTGTGTGTATGTCTGTCAGTGAGTATGTCTCAGTGAGTGTGTGTGAGGGTTTCAAGGAGTAACGGGAGGATCCGCTTTTTTAAGGTGCGGATGGGGCCATTGGGGGTATGCCAGAGGCTGTTTTTTTAAAAATTTTTAAAACAGGGGCAGGGATTTAGTAGACGGGGGGACTGGGGGACTGGGATATAGTAGACGGGGGGGGGGGGGGGGGGCTAGGATTTAGTAGACGAGGGGGGGCTGGAGTTTAGTAGACAAGGGGGGACTGGGGTTTAGTAGAGGGGGTGAAAATTACGTTTGTTTATTTGGCCCTTGCTAGACTTTGAGTTTGACATGCTTGCCTTACAGTGTTTCTTTAACAAAAAATACCAATACAATGCAATTTTGTACTGCAAAAAATATTTTATTTTGTTTACTTAAATCACGCTTTTTTTTTTAGGACAAGTTCCTTGATACAGGCCACAGATTCTCTTCCATATACTGACTCGTTTAAATCATTTTAGTATCAGCATTCCTTTTTAGGCATTGTCCGCATGTCACTTACTATATTTATCTGACCCGTTATTTATAAGCATGTGGTGATCAGCTATCCACTATTTCTTTTTTTATATGTGGAGACCGTCTTATCTAATCATCTTTATTATTTCCATATGCGCGTTTATCTTTATCGAGCTTTCTGCCTTCTTTCTTATGACAATTTTCTGTGTAAACGAACAGCATGTTTGCTCAGTCCTGTGGTATATTATATGCTTGTTCATCTTCACATGGAGCTCACGTGCCCGTAAGACTTTCATTACAGAATTCCTTGCAATTGGCAGGGAAACTGAAACAGCTGACCTGGTTGCCAACATGTCATCTACACATTTGTCTCCTGGAACTGCTTCTCAAATACCGGCTTGGCGTGCAACTTAATGTCAATAACTGTATACCTTAGATAAGTATCAGACATCTCGTTTAGCGTTTCTGGTGACAGTAGGTTGCCCTGTTGTCCGTATAACGCTGAGTAATCTGTTTCTACTGTATCTGTTGATACTTTTGAAACCGCTTTTCCAGGAAACGCTGAAATCTGATACAGATCAGAAATGTTGCGAGTTTCTACGTTTTATTCCTTTTTAACAAGCATGGGAAGAGTGGTTTCAACTAAGCTATTCATTATGGGATGCCTCTGATCACCACAGTATTCTCATCCCAGAGAAAAGCATTAATAAAAAAAAAATGATTTGTTTCTTAAACTTAGTCTCTAATTACAATAAATCTCTGTGCACGTGATATATGTATGCTCCTAATACACTCATTTCTTTATATTGTGTCAAGGAACACGGTGCCTCCAGTTAATTATCTTTAAGAATTTAACTCTTTAGCTACTTAGATGATCAAGGCATTGTTTAGTAAGAAAACAACTAGAATTAATTAATTGTTGAAAGCACTGGATGGTACAGTAATGGGAGTTTCTCGGTTGTGTTTTATTTATGTATTTGGGCTGAATAATAATTTAGTCATTGCCCTTGCCTAAGAGTAATGGGAATTGAAGCGCAGGGCTCATTTCTGGGTTTTAATGTGCTTTATTTTTGCACAGCCATGCTGCCACCCACCTCATGTGTGTCCTATCTAGGGTTCATTCGTTTCTAGGGATTTGAATGAATTTTCACTTCTGATTCATTTGATGCCTTTTAGCTGAAAGTAGCAAGGTGAATTGATAGTGTAGGAATCATTAGAAGATTTGCCTTGACATTGGCAGGTGAGCTTACACTTTAACGGCTTTTACAGTTCTATTAAAAATCTCGTTTGCGTGGGAATTTGGGAAAGTGTAAAGGGAACTATTGTGTTTGAATGTTTATATGAACATCTGCTGCATTGCTCGCCCCTGTAAATGTTTTAATAGTGTAAGGGAATGAAGTACTGACACTGCAATAGAAGTGATGGTTTCACTCAAAGGGGCACTCCAAACAGCATAAACATGACACATTAATATTGGTTTATCGTAACAAGTAGTTACAAACATAGTAACAAGTAGTTACTATTTGGGAGCAGTTTGACAAGAAGTGGAGCTCTTTTATGGCCTTGACCATCTTCAGCCAATTTGATAATGAAGAATTTACACTAAAGAATCAATACGATTCAGATCAATATGGATCAGTAATATTATTAAAGGGACACTCCAGGCACCCAGACCACTTCTGCTCATTGGAGGGGTCTGGGTGCCAACTCCTACTACTCCTAACCCTGCAAGTGTAATTATTGCAATTAAACTGCAATAATTACCTTGCAGGGTTAACTCCACCTCTAGTGGCTGTCTACTAGACAGCCACTAGCGTTCACTTCCTGAATCATAGCAAAGATTTCCTTTGCTAGAGCGTTGCTGGATGTCCTCACGCTGTGTGAGGACCTCCAGCGTCGCTCATTTCCCAATAGGAAAGCATTGAAATTATTTTTCAATGCTTTCCTATGGGGAGCGCTAATGCACATGTGCATTAGGTCTCCCCGGCCGGTGGGCGGGATCAGTCTCCCCCACCGACCGACGAAGACAGTAGGAGGAGCGGCGCGGAGGAGGAGACAGCGACGAGGGACATGGTCGCTGCCTCAGGTAAGTGACTGAAGGGGTTTTCACCCCTTCAGTATCCGGTGATTGGATGGTGGGAGGGAGAGGGGACCTCCAGTGCCAGGAAAACGGATTGTTTTCCTGGCACTGGAGATTCCCTTTAAGAGCTCGTGCTCTACCTGCCCCTTCTAAGAGAATATATTTACATAAATTTGTTGAGAAATTAGCTTGTAACACTGATCCAACTCCCTGCGAGGATTTGATTCTATCGGGGCTAGTGTATGGGTTCATTTTTTGGGATAGCCATACTTTTAAAACATGGTACTGTGCAGACTAGCTACTTGAGAAAATCCACATACATTTTTAGGTTGGTGTTTTTTTTTTTAAATTTAAATTTATGGTGGCGTACAAAAGACAATTATTTGGTGAGGTAGAGTGAGCAGTGCTTAATCATAGGTCAGATAGCCTTCATTCGGTATGTGTACTCCTCACTCAGCATTCTGTTTATTTCAGTGGTGATAATAAAAGCTGAACCAAAGTTCAGCTTTGTTCTTCTTTGAACATAAATTAGTGAATGAATCAAATAACATTAGTCCTTCCTTTTTTTGTTGTCTACTTTCCACCTGCTCTTAGGTCATCACTAAATTCAAATAGCATAGCAAGCCTGGAGTGTGAAAGTTAAGCCTTAAATAAATGGAAAGGTGTCATTGAATTTACTTATTATATTTAGATACTGAAGTGCAAGCTATTTTGCATTCCATGCCATCTTGGATGCCACTTCAGCTTGTAGAGGGAGAAAATATTGTCTTTATTCCAACTCAGACTCGTCCATCCTTAAGACCTCATTTAATGACAGCCCTCTTCTTTCATTACCGTTACCACTTCATAGAATGCCCCTTTACAGTTCCTCCTTTCCATTCAAATCAGTTTCCACAGTATGCATTTTATCCTTTTTTAGTCTCAATCTTATTATTATTATTGCCATTTATATAGCGCCAACAGATTCCGTAGCGCTTTACAATATTATGAGAGGGGGGATGTAACTATAAATAGGACAATTACAAGAAAACTTACAGGAATGATAGGTTGAAGAGGACCCTGCTCAAACAAACTTACAGTCTATAGGAGGCAGGGTATAAAACACATTAGGACAGGAAATAGCAATCAAATAAGGTGGGAGTGAAGCAGAGCTGGAGGAGAGAGTAGAGTGCTGCCCTTTAGAAGAGAGCAAGAGACAGGTATGTGAGGTAGAGGTTACTCTGGGAGGCCATAAGCTTTCCTAAAGAAATGGGTTTAAGGCACTTCTTCACGATTGAAGACTAGGGGAGAGTCTGATGGCGGTAGGCAGGCTATTTTCATAGTAAGGGAGACGCCCGCGAGAAGTCCTGCAAGCGTGAGTTGGCCCGTACGGGTGCGAGCAGCAGACAGGAAAAGATCGCAGAGCAGCGAGACCGAGAAGGGGCATACATATGGCTCTGTGAAGAGATATGAGGGGCTAGAATTGCTCAATGCTTTATAGGTATGGATTAGCACTTTGAATTGACTCCTATAGGATACAGGAAGCCAATGTAAGGACTGACAGAGGGGTGAGGTGTGAGAGGACCGACTAGAGAGGAAAATCAGTCTGGCGGCAGCATTTATTACAGACTGTAGCGGGGCAATGCGACTTTTGGGAAGACCAATTAGGAGAGGGTTACAATAATCCATGTGGAAAATTACTAGAGCATGGACAAGCTACTTGGTAGCATCTTGCATAAGAAAGGGGTGGATGCAGGCTATGTTTTAAGATGGAATCTACAGGATTTGGAAACATACTGGATGTGAGGCTCAAAGGTGAGGCTTGGCATCAACTATGACACCAAGACAGCTCACTTGCAAGGATGGACTTATGTGGATACCACTAACTTGAAGGGAGAGCGAAAGAGGAGGATCAGTATTAGGAGGAGGAAAGGCAAGGAGCTCAGTTTTAGAGAGATTGAGTTTCAGAAAGCGGGAGCACATCCAGTCAGAGATGGAAGAAAGGCAAGTAGTGACACGTTGCAGGACGGCAGGGAGAGGTATGGGGAGGAGAGATATACCTGGGTGTCATCAGCGTACAGGTGGTAGTGGAATCCAAAAGAGGTAATAAGTTTGCCAAGAGAGTGTCAGGATTACTAATTGATCCAGCACGCAGAATTGTATCACACCTAGGACTAAGGATAACGTCTAACCGGACCTTAGGATGGCTGGACTTAACGGATCTAAGAACAGTCAGAATACTTGCCGAGGTCAGGGACACAAAATCAGACACAACGATGAGAAAAAAACAGAAGTCAAGGATACCAGAAATCAGGGAAGTCAGAACAAAACCAAAGTCAAATACCAAAATATCAAGATCAGGAATGCACTCTCGGATTACCATCAGGCAGAAACCATGACAGGGCAATAAGAGACTGTAAAAATTAGTTTAAAAAACCCTCCTGTTTATCCGATTGGTTGTAACCGGCCTATGACCCCAAAACGCGCGCACACGTGACTTCACACGCACGCCGATGTCATCATCAACATGGGTGGCCATGGGGCTATAAAGTGACATAGATCCGCAGCGGCCGGCATCCCTAGACATTGTGGGTTTATCAGGTATCCAGATGCATGGTTGCAGATGGGCACAACTATTCCTGTCAGGACGGTAAATACTATCATAAACATTTCTATGTGTGGATGAATCCATTACAGAGAGGCAGTATAAAGAGAAAATAGAAGGGGTCCAAGGACAGAGCCTTGGGGGACTACAAACGAGATGAGGGGAGGAGGTGTCATTAGAAAAGGAGATGCTGAGTGAACATTGGGAGAGATAAGAGGAAGACCACGAGAGGACAGAGTCACAGAGACCGGGTGATTAAAGAGTTTGAAGAAGGAGAGCATGATCAATGGTGTCAAAGGAAGCAGAGAGGTCAAGAAGAATTAGTATGGAGTAGTGGCCTTTAGATTTAGCTGCGATTAGGTCATTAGTAACTTTGATAAGAGCAGTCTCAGTAGAGTGGAGATGGTGGAAGCCAGATTGAAGATGGTCAAGGAGAGAGTTGGAATTGAGTAAGTGAGACATATGGGTAAAGACAAGTCTTTCCAGAAGCTTTGAGTAGAAGTGGAGCAGGGATATGGGACTATAGTTAGATGAGGAGGATGGGTCAAGAGATTTTTTTTTCATGATAGGTACTACAGTGGCATGTTTAAGGTCAGCAGGGACAACATCAGAAGAGAGAGTGCAGTTGAAGATGTGTGTTAAGGAAGGCGCAAGACAAGGGGAGAGAGATCTGATAAGGTGAAATGGGATAGGATCGAGCGGGCAAGTGGTGGGGCGAGAAGAAAGGAGAAGCTCAGCCACCTCTTGTTCAGTAGCCGGGGAGAAAGTCTGAAGGGTAGGAAAGGGTAGGCATGATCTATGTGTGGTTGAGAAAGAGAAAGGCAGAGTGGGGAGAATTCTTTCCTTAGCTGTTCAATCATGTCGGTAAAGTAACATGCAAAGCTATTGGCTGTAAGGTTAGTTTGAGGGGTGGCCACAGCAGGGCGAAGAAGAGAATTAAAGGTGTCAAAGAGATGCCTGTTATTGCAGGAACATGAACTAATGAGAGAGGCAAAGTATGACTGTTTGACGAGGGCAAGGGCTGCGCTGTATGAACTCAATATGAATCTATAATGGAGAAAGTTTGACTGGGTGCGAGACTTCCTCCAGGAGCGTTGAGCACAACTGGAGCATTTTTCAGGTACCGTGTTGATTTAGTATGCCACGCATGGAGGCATGTCCTCCTCAAGGTGCATGTTTTGAGCGGGGCTGCAGTGTTAAAGGCAGAGGTGAGGGTAGTTGTAACGGACCGTTTTGCTCACCAGAAGTTAAAAAACGTTTAGGCGATATTCCCCTTTCCAGATGCACAGGCAGCAACTGTAAGCACCAATCTCCCGAACTGCAAACTCTACGAATCCTGGAAACAGCCGAACAGGAAAACCATACGAAAGGGATACACTCCTGGCAGTCAGCATACAATCCAATTCCCCCAATAACGAGACGACACTTCGTTTTGAGGGTTAAGCAGAATCTGTCTGTATTGGCACATACAGTCTCTTTTATAGCCAATCCACAAACATAGTACAGCCCACAGGGTTTTACAGAACAACCAATCAATCCGTACAATACACACAGACACTCCCACACAAATTCCTCCCCTCTGCCTGTGATATGATTACTGAACACAATGGGTAATCTCTTTATCACATGCAGAGGAATACAGTTTTTACACATTATTCATAACTTTGAAAGTATGCATTACATTCACATAAAACTTACATTTTCCGAATCAGCATACTCCAAATACAAACATATGTAAAAAATCATCCAAATTAGTCCATTGGTTCAAAAGATAGATCGAAGTACTTTTTGACCAAATGAAGCATGGCTTTTCTGCCCAAAACCAGTTCCACAGAGTCTTCTATCCTGGAGATAATTGAGAAGTAATCCAATTATCTCCAAGGACAGAGGCAAAACTCCATTAAGCACATGGCTGTACAAAGACAGTAAAATACAATAAAATACACAAGGTTACATTTATTACATAAAATACAGACATTATACCTATCCCCAGATAGCTTAGATCTGAGCGCACATTATTACCGGATGGCGCTCAGATCACATACATACAGTTCAATCGCCATGGAGCCAAAGTCTTTCATACAGTCTTTCAGTATACGGCTGGGCTCCATGGCATAGCTATCTGGGGTAGCATGGCTTTAACAGTCCACAGAAAGGTACAAACCAGCCTTTCTGCAGGGAAAAAGAACAGGGGCCATAGTCTAAAGGCAAGAGGCGAGGTCGGTTTCGCCACAGTAGTGTTATATGTGGAGATGGCCAGTGAGGGGAAGGAGAGCTGACAGCTGCTAGAGGTGAATAGAATTAAGGTTCCTCCTGAGTTGAGGGGGGTTAGGCTGAGGTTGTTGGGTGAGGGTGTACTCGAGAGCAAACAATAAGAGGTGGTGATCAGAAATAAGAAATGGAGTGTTGTGTATATTAGATACTGTAAATGCATAAGAGAAGATGAGGTTGAGGGAATTGCCAGCTACATAGGTGGGAGAATTAGTCCACTGCGATAGCAGAGGGAAGAAGTCATTGAAAGTAGTTTGGAGGCTGCTGAGGTCAAAGGTGGGTTAAGTCCCCGAGAATTAGGGATAGAATATTAGAAGAGAGGAAATAGGGTAGCCAGGCAGTAAAGTGGTCAATGAAGAGGAATAGGGAACCAGGGGGGGGGGGGGCGATAAATAACGGCAATGTTAGCAGAGAAGGGTTTAAAAAGGTGAATTAAATTATTTTGAATGAGAGGGAAGGGGGGTGGGGGGGTGGGTAGAGATTTGAAGAAGCAGTGAGGTGAGAGGAGAAACCCTACACCACCACATTTACATTCAGAGTGTCTTGGGTTGTGGGTAAGTTGAAAACCACCAAAGGATAAAGATGCAGGGGTAGCATTTTCAGAGGGGGAGAGCCATGTTTCTGTTAAGGCTAGTAAATCTAGGGAATGAGTGATGATGAGGTCGTGGACAGCGGTAGATTTTGTAAAATTGCCATCAGAGCGTGCATTTCAGAGGACAATATTGAAGGAGGATTTAGAGGAAGAGTAACATGAGATGGGTATGAGATTGGTGTGGTTCCTTGAGTTAGTACGTGGTGAGTTTGCCGAGATGGGACCGGGGTTTGGAGAGACATCGCCAGCTGCTAGGAGTAGAAGGATAGAAAGGAAGTGAAGGTGGGAGTAGGATTTGAAAGTTTTGTAGGAGGGAAAGTTTGGGAGGAGTTAGATGAGATAGGCTGGAAAGATATATGTAGAGTACATAGAACAAATAGAGAGGGGAGGGGAGTAAAGTGGAAGTAATGAAGATGGTGTTGCCAGGGAGTGAGCAGAAGGATAGGGATATTTTAGTAATGAGTGAAGTTAGTGCGAAAGTGAAAAATAGAAGGGAGAACATTATTTAGAGAAAATATGTTTTGTTGTATAGATATGAAGCTTATAAATATATGCACATATATAATCATAGACATATATATATATACATATATCTATGAGTGATTAAACCATGGTTAAGGGTGCAGTTTGTTAACAGAAGGATTTCAGTGAGGAGAGGTTTAGTGACTTGATTGGTGTGTTTTGAAAACTAGCTGATCTGCACTATCTGTAAGTATGGTAATGACAGAGGGGAGGGTGGGCAGCCTTCCAGAGATGATACCTCGGCTTAGAAGATTCTGCAGGGCTTGGTTGCTTGTGAGTACTGAGTGTAGTTAATCAATGTTGTTTTTAGGGGCCCAGTCTGAAATATAAAGACTGGGGTTAGAAATAAAAAGAAATAAACACTCCATTATGGGTGGGGAGACATGGAGAATTTGAGGTAATTAGAGATGAAAAATCAGAGACATAACATTTGGGATAAAAATATGTGAAGGATCAGATAGGTGAAAGTCATGAACAGTGAACATAAATTTACAAGATTATCAGTGAAAGAAGTAACACTACCTAAACAAACAACAAAAAGCCACAGCGAATGAACATAAAATAATAAGGTAGGAGGTGGAATAGAACACAATTTTAAATTAAGAAATAAAAGGAAACAATAAGTAGGACAGAAAATACGCTATAGTCAGGGCCAGCCTTAGGGATGTGCGAGCTATGTGCCCTCACAGGGCACCATGGACCGGGGGGTGCTGTGCGGCCGACACAGCTCACACATGGCCGGCGGGGTTTAAAAAAAACAACAGATTTGCGGAGGGGGCGGAGCTTCGCGTGTGACGGGGCGGAGCAAAACTGACGGCGGAGCTAAAAGTTCCAGGTAACTGCTGCAAGGGAAGCAGGAAGGAGTCCCTGCTTCCCCAACAAACAGTCTCCAGGAGCTGCACTGCCTCCACAATGAACAGAGGTAATTATGTGTGATTGTCAGTGTGAGTGTGACTGTCTGTGTGTGAATGACTGTCTGCCTGTGTGTGTGTGTATGACTGTCTGTGTGTTTGTGTATGACTGTCTGCCTGTGTGTGTGTGTGTGTGTGTGTATGACTGCCTGTGTGTGACTGTCTGTCTGTGTGTGTGTGTGTCTGTGTATGACTGTCTGCCTGTGTGTGTCTGTGTTTGTGTGCTTGACAAAGACCTTTTGGGGTCGAAACGTTGCTGTTGTGGTTCTCAATAAAGTGCCTGTCTTGAACCAAGGAGTGTCTGGACCCGTATTATTTTACACATGTTTGGAAATCTGGTGTTTGATTCCGGCTCAGCAAGCACCCTGGCTCAGATTTGTGGGAGTGAGTGCAGTTCCACATATACTATTCATGTGTTTGTGTGTATGACTGTCTGCCTGTGTGGCTGTGTGTGACTGTCTGCCTGTGTGTCTGTGTGTGTGTGTGTGTGTGACTGTCTGCCTGAGTGTGTTTGTATGACTCTCTGCCTGTGTGTGTATGTGTGTGTGACTGTCTGCCTGTGTATGACTGTCTACCTGTGTGTGACTGTCTGCCTGTGTGTGTGTGTTTGACTGCCTTTGTGTGTTTGTGTGTGTGTATGACTGTCTGCCTGTGTGTTTGTGATTGTCTCCCTGTGTGTGTGCGCGTGACTGTCTATGTGTGTGTGTGACTGTCTGCATGTGAATATGACTGTCTGTGTGTGAATATTTAAGACATGCTCTAAATCTGGTTGAACTTATGTAGCTATAGGTATGGAATTCTTTGCAAAGAATCAGTTTATTAAATCTCTTCCCTCATTATTTCATTGCAATTTTACCCAACCTCTGCTCTTCCAACTCAAAGATATTCTCATATTTATACCTCCTCACTGCCACTCTTGCCACAAGGGCTTGGGGCCTAAGCAGCATGGCAGTTGGACATGCTTCCTGCAAACTCCGAGCCTAACTCTTGCAAAACAGTCGATTACTCGACTACCTGCATGGCACATCAACTTAATTTGTGCCAACACAACTCCTGGAAATAGTTATCCCACTCCCCACCAAGTAAGCATTTACCTCACCATCGCTTCTGGGCGACTACTCTGAAAGGAGCTGGAACGTGGTCTCTCCAAAATGGCGGACGCCACAGAAACCGTCCGAAACTGGGAAGCTACTTCCCATGCAGCATTTGAAGCAATATGTCAACGGTTGGGTGCTCTATCCACTCCCAAGACACAGCATATACCCTAAGCACAGGTTCAGAGCTCTCCCAGGCGGGGCGTCAAGAAGGGTTATGTACCCGCCCTTATCTTGTGATGTCAGCATGCCTACATGTTTATCTTTACTACTTTTGCTTGTTTCTGCCCTGACTCACACATATATCTACTCTCTATTATTTCTCCTTAGCATGTATCCGCTCAAGTTTTATGTTTAGACCTATAGTTTACCCTGTCTATTAAATGTTTAAAAAAAAAAGTGCAATTTTCTCATATGATACAACTCTGAATCCACAATTTGCTTGTCATTGTGGCTGTACAAGTAATAAAAAATAAAGAATATAAAGAAAATAAAGAATAATTAAAAAAAAAAGGGGGGGGGGGTTCTACAAACAGAAAGACAGTGTTGGTTAGAATGACCTTAACTGGTATGGTCCCCCATCAATGGGAAAAAAAATATTTAAAAAAGCTAAAACTAATCTGCGATGGAAAGCTGAGGCCAAGTTCTCCCAGTGGCCCTATCTTACTCCCCCTCGCTGCAGGGGGAATGGCGTCAGGAAGGATTCGCTGCGTGAAGGACTTGAGCGGCATTGAGACGTTCATGCCGCCATTTGTCATCTGCCTCCCGCATACAATGCTTGCTGACGACAGGCGTCGGATATTCACAGAATTTACATTTACCAGCCCAGAACATACGTGCAGTATATCAAACAGAATTGCTGCACACACATACTACAAACACTATGATCACTTCAAATCACTGAAGTGGTCAAGGTGCGTGGAGTAACCCTTTATTTTGCAAACTGTAAAATTGCATCATATTGATCTGAATTGAGTCTGGTTCAAGGAGGATACTCTTTAAGTGGTCACTAATGATCTGCACATCTAAGGTTATGTTTCTGCACAGTATTTTCCCTTGAAAAATGTCAGAAGTTTTACTTTGTTTATGCTTTAAACAGGTTTATTAATTTATTTTTGTTTTTCTCAAGTTCAACGTACTTTTCCTTAAAGGGAAATTATTATATTACATATCTCGGTAAGCCTCTCCTACTTTGTTGAATATACAAATTGTCATCTTGCTTATTTAAAAGATCTTTTGCTTATAGTAAGACTAGCTAGCGCCGGTTAGGTTTGCCCTATTAAAAACAGAATTAGTGAACAGCTGGGTCATTAGGACGTCAAGATCCAACACGTTTTACAACTTATGCTACGATATGGTTTTGTTTTAATACATTGACAGCTGGTTGTGTGCTGTGCCTTGTGTCCTAACTTCATGCCTGCTGCATAGGGTAGATGATGTAATGTTCAGAAAAGGAATTTGTGGGAAAGTGCTGGAGTTAAAATGCTTTGGAATCCATGCGTTCACATCTGTTGGTTCCCATGAAGGACACTGAGTCAACGTAGAGTCTAATGCAATTTGCTTTATTTACTTTTTGCTATTTTATGTCATACATATAAGTATATAAACCAAGTAATCTTTTTTCACGTCTTTAATTTTTATTTCCGTTCGTGGACCATTTACTGGTATTCGATTTCTGAACTCTTTATTCTATTACATTTAGCTACGTTGAATCATTTAAATAACAATAGACTATGTAGAAAGTGTTTCTGGGGAATGTAAATCAGCTGAACTGCAAATTTATGTATTATTATTGAACATATTAACTTAAAGAATGTGTGACCAACCTGCAATGTCCTCTTAAGTTTCCAGTAAGGAATTCTTAATAGATCACGGGTGTAATACACCCGTACATTCAGCCTTGCTTTGCGCACAACTGTTTTTCTCGAAATAGCCAAATTAATTTACTGTGTAAAATTACTCTATAGAATGTCAAACAAATGGAACTTTGAATTAAACTATTCCATAGCAATAAACATGCTAAAGAACCACTATATGACTGCTTATATGGCAGTGTTTACATTGCAGGGCACCTCTAGTGGTTGTCTTCCGGACAGCCACCGGAAGGTCCTTCCACTGCTGCAATTGAGCCGGACTCGGCTATTTGAGGTTTGCATTACAGACGGACATAGAACATCCTCTGTTGCTTATCACGTGGTACCATTGGATTCAGTGTTTCCCTATGAGAAGCATTTGATTGGATGAACACAGTGCTTGCCGCAATGCACTTCTTGTCCCAAATGCTTCTCTATGAGAAGCACTGGAATGGATGAGAAGACAAAGAGGAGACAGCCTCCAAGAAGGCATCACGTTGAGTTGGAGCTGGTGGCTACATGGAGTGAGTCTCAGCACTGGAAAAAGTGTAAGTAGTTAAGAAAGTTAAAATTTTATTTAGGGGGCTTTGAATCTAAATACCTGTTCTATGTATAAATAATGTATGAATGTTCTGGCACACAATTTCATTAACTATATCTCAAATAGAAATGGCCCTTCTAGTGTTATACTTTAGGTTTCCCACCCTTCACGTGGCATAATTATCATGTATATTTTGTCTTCTTTAATCTTTTCATCAATTGTCTTCAATTTAATTAGTTTGAATCAGAAATTAGTCCATTATTTTAGGAAAAAACTTTTGTAGATAAATAATTTGAAAAGTTTTATTTCTAAAGGATTGGAAAAAAAATTGATACTGGTTTAATGAAAAACATTGAGGCCATCGTTGTATGTGATGGAAGATTAAATTGCGTATTTATTGAAAAATAATCAAATTGTTTATTTTTTTAATTGTGTTATGCCACTGACATTACTGCATAACTGCAACACATTGAGATCCTTCAAAATGGTTAATGTGTTCCCCTGCTGTGCGCAGAGGTCAATGCAGGATTCCTGGTAATTAATGGTTTATGTAAAATACTTAATGTTTTCCAAAACATGTGTTCATCTGTTGCACACCACGTCTTATTTTTAGTAAACGAATGTTCCTTCAAGTGACTTCAAGTCTATAAAGCAATTGAAATTTAAAAAAGCATTCCTGGACACAGGAAGTGCTTATTACAACGTTATCTTTGGTGTTGGATATATATGTCAGATTATAAGTGCCAAAAGTTAAGGAAAGACATGCAGCAGGCCCGATACAAGCATTTTTCAGGGGTAAGAATATCCACAGATGTCTAAGAAAGTGTTAGCTTTTCAATCAGCAAGTTCTTGGAGTAAAAAATGCTGAACTCAGTGCATTGTTGCTTGTACGAATCACTCCTTAAATAAAATATTGTGTATATTGTCCTTGTTATTTAAAGGTTTTTATTTCCTTTTTATTTTATAGAATCTAAAATGAAAGAAGAAATGATCCCTCTTGATGCATCGAGCGATTTAGGAGAAGATATAACAAGGTTTTCAAATTCTGCATTTTCCAACTACTTACCATCACAAAATCAAACTCATGGAGGAGACGGAAGCAAGATACATATCAGAAGAAAACGGTTTCTCTCCTACCCGCGATATGTAGAGCTCATGGTTACAGCGGATGCAAAAATGGTTCGCCATCACAGAGAAAACTTACAGCACTACATTTTAACTCTTATGTCAATAGTAAGTGAATTGAATTATCCAGACACATTCCAGCTTGGTATGTACTAAATGCGCACACAAGGCTAATTATGATAACAATTATGATACAACATAATGTATTATGATAACATTTTATTTTATCTGATGTAAAACCGAAAAGAGTAAAGGGATATATAGATAATCATTGTAAGTGGTACGACGTTACCAGGTACATCCTACAAGGTAGGTCTCATGTTTGAACCAATGGAAAGGAAAAGAAGGAGGTTGAAGGTCGCCGTTAAAACGATTGATGAACGCAGGTGTAATGCTCCATTTGATGATAAATGAGTGAGTCATTTGTAGTGGCATCATAAGAATGGAACTGTAATAATGGTGTGTAGAAAATTAGTAGACATCTACTGCTCACACAGTTTTGGAACTCGGTAAATGGTTGAATCACACGTGAACAGTATGGATACTTTTAAAATGCCAGATGGAATTTGCAAAAACAGTGTATCAACAAGACCCCATGAAAACTGCGAGAAGATGAGATTGGAGAACCAAATGAATACCAGAGCTGCAGCCCAAATCAACTACATCAGCTGAGAAGATGTCATCAGTAGAAAAAGACTCAATTCACAATGACAGGAAGGATTGGAGAAGTGGGCAGTGAAGATTTACACACTTTGTAATTTGCAGGTAAGATTCCCAGTTTTGATACATCAATATTACTTATTTTAAATGACAATGACAGTGTTTTTACTTTAAATAGTTAACTGCCTGTAATACAATATTTAGTATTTCTTTTGATTGATGCAATCAAAAGGAGATAGACCAAGCCATATCTACAGGTTATGTCAGCACTTAAAAGAGCAGTTCAAGCACCATATTCACTACATCCTGCTTTTGTTGTATGGTAAGTGCTACAACCGTTTCGGTACGTTTCGACAATTTACTTTGGTTCCCAGAAACTCATGTTGCATTAGGTCATCTCCTGCAGGAGAAGCCAGATGTATCTACATCTTATTTTACATTTTTTTCCAACAGTGAGACTCCTGCTCTCCACCTCTCGTGATTTCCTCAACAAGGCACCACTTCATCCTTCTGTGGTCCAATCCAATGTTTAGCCTGTAAACATTAGAGTTTCTACAGAACTGCAGTGTTTTACATTACAGGGTTTAAACGACAGGACCATTGCATCCAGACCATTTCATGGAGATGAACTGCTCTGGGTGACTTTAGTTGTCCCTTAACAATTATCTGCATTTGGAAGTGCCAATCAAATCTATAAAGCTATAAAATAGATCACGTATAAATATTAGGAAACACGAATGTCAGTAATAAGAGCAACTACTGGCTGTTGCTTTGGTGGAATAGGAGGCATTTACTCTGTTGGACAGTTAAATGATGATTCTTCGTTATTTTGTCCGATATAAAGCGATAATTTGCAGAATACAAATGATTGAATTATTTTTTATTACTACTATATGGTGAAAAGTTGTTTAATAAAGGCTAAGGTAACATCCTCAAATCCTTGGGTTGCAGGCTCAGCCCTTCATCCTTCCGAGGTCGATAAAATGAGTTCTACTAAATTGGGTAACAACCCTGGTTGTTGGGCTTAGGTATCATCCTCAGGACGTACTTGAAAACCAGAGTAATCTGAACGCACCTTTCCTGGTTAAGTACTTTGTTATTATTATTAGTATATTTTTCAAGTAATTGCAAAACATTTTTATAAACAAAACTCAAGCCAAGTGTTGGTAGGCTGAAAAAAGGCAGACATGATCACTGCATGTTTGTAATTGATCCCAGGTATATTGATGTGTAAATATAATGAAGTTATTGTGTTTTTCAGCCACAAGCAAACAACATTCAACAACCATAGTTTAATATACCACTCCATCAAGAATGACGTATCACAATAACTCCAACGAGAAAGCAAACATAGGTTAATATTGTGCATCTCCTCCAGTTCTGTGATTCTTTACATCGAAAATCTGGACAATCCAATAATTGAATGTGCATGGCTTTACTTGAGAATGTCAATGCTGTATGATTCTATCATCGGAACTATTCCCCAATCAACTGCCACTACAACTAAAGGCTGCTACTCAGTGAATATAAATATTTCAGTGGACTCTCTGACTTCCTTATCATCAGTTATTATTTATCATGCAGAGAACAGCTGTTGTAATAATTCAGATTAAGAGAATCCAGCAGCGGAGGAATATGGAGATTCACTCGATCTCTTTGTTGACACCTATCATATGGAAGATGATCAGAGGTTCAAAATAGAAGTCTACTAGACAGGCATGCATTCTCCGACACAGAACATCTGTATTTGCTAAAGCTACATTCAGGAAAAAATAATCTAATTAAAAGTAGCAAACAAAGAACTTGTGTTGGTTTATACAGAAAAAGAAAACAACTAACTCAATCCTTGCTGGTGGAAATAAAATTATAAAAGAAGACTATGAAACAAAGTTTGGATGAAAAATTATGAATGCAAATATTTCACAACATGAAATTGTTATTACATATATAAGGTCAAATGACATGCTTGAGAAGACCTTTAGAATCTTCATCACATTTGCAACAGGAAGCATCAATACCCACTCTGTGTTCTTTGCCAATTCTGGGCTCACTGGTATGACTTTGCTGCTCAAGAATATTTTTTTAAGTCATCTTCCAATAAATCTTGCTGAAGATGAAATCATTGGCATTACAAAAAGTGTTTCTGTCTAATTCTCCGAATCTGCATTCATAATATGTTACCGTTGGATAAAAATTGTTTCACACATTGTAATTAGTTGAATCTGTACATTATGTTCTTAAGTATTCATTATGAATTCTTTGTTATCCTTTTATTCTATGTGCCATCCCAAGACTGTCAAAACAATAAAAATATATTTATTAATCCTTGGCATAGATAGATTCTGATTCTGATATCATTTTACCATAGTTTAAAATTTGACTTCATTTTGATTATTGTAGTATGTCACATTAATTTATGTCTGTCATTTGGTTAATACGTCTCCTCTGTTGTCTGTAGATCTACATTGTTTCTGTATGTGTTTATCGCATTGTTCATTGTTAGACAACCTAAAGTTTACTCACTCTGTTTTGACACATGTGCTGGGTTTTCTATAAAAATCAAAATGCCCCTGAAATATGTCACTTTAATTCAGCCTTTGGTTTAAACACGGATTTAGATTGTGTGGGTGCTATGGGACACTTTTCGATTTAATTAAATTAAGCTTGCACCCTAGGCATTGTTGGCTATGCTATTTACCCATTATAGTCTCACTTATCACAAAGAGCACTATATGTGCCATGTTCATTGTTTACAACATTAGGCACCCACTCCAAGTTACATGTAAAGGATCATTGTTTAGTCAGATGTATTCTCCACGTTTTTTGTTTTTTTTTATTCTTATGAGGTGGCAAGAACCAAAGTGTTTCTCAGTTTTCCAAAGGCATATACCAAAACAGAATGTTAAATATGAGATTAATGGAAGAAGAGTAAAGGGTAAAGAAGGAAGGGAATTAGAGGGAAGGGGAGCCGTTAAATGTAACTGGAGTAGGTGGTATTCTCCCAGTTTTAATTGATAACTTTGTGGCTGCAATACCTAGCCTATGGACAGATATGAAGATGACCCCTTAATCATTACTTAGAAAGTCTGTATTACTGCATGATTTCTTAGAGATTGAGAGACAGATCTCCAAAATGAGACGTGTCTCCAAAAATAAACTTTTAAATTCTGGCAAACTGTTTAAATTGTATTTGGAACACTGCAAAAATCATGTAAACACTAATACTGTGTCCCCTTTTACTCTTTAAAATATACCATAAAGAAAATGTCATATTGTCAGGATTACAAATTGATCCTACACGTAGAATAGTATCACACCTAGGACTGGAAGGTAATGTCTTACCGGGCCTTAAAATGGCCGTACTTAATGTGCCAAAGAATAGTCAGAATACTTGCCGAGGTTGGGGGGCACAGAATGGGACAAAACGATAAGGGAAAGCCAGAAGTAAGGGATACCAGAATACAAGGAAGTCAAACGAAGCCAAAGTCAAAAACCAGAAATAAATGCTCAGGAACACACTCTCGGACAACCACTATGGAAACCACGACAGGGCAATGAGAAAAAGTAACTTTGAGTTTAAATAAGTGCGTTACAGTTCTGATTGGCCGAAAACGGCCTTTGACCGCATAACGTGCAAGCGCGTGACATCACTCGCTCGCCGATGTCGTCAATAAAATGGGCAAGGGGGTATAATTTGGTGTGGATCCGCAGCGGTCCCGCTGTCCATCAACATGTTGCAAGAGTCAGTTATACCGATGCACGGCCGCTGGGCGCAAATACCACAAGGTTAGGAGGAATATGTTACACATATACTATGATGTTTTTTTTATATAATTACCTATAATATACTTTTAAGACAAATTAACTCCCCCCCCCCCCCTTTTCCCCACTTGATTTTCCACTTAAATGTCTTGCTTAAACGTAAAGAAACAAAGCACCTTTTTGGATATCAATACATATCCTTTTTTGGATATCAATACTTTTGCGTACCCATATAGCTCTTGTATTGGAGCTTCTATGCAATAAACCATTCACTGTACAATTCATTAATCAGATTTGCATTATTATTATTTATATGAAGTATTCTTGTTGCGAAGTAGATCAGTAGAATAGAGTACCTTCTCATGTGAAAGCCAGTTATGAGGCAGAGAGGTATTTAAGTTGTCCTTAGCTCCTTTACAGTCTACTTATGTATTGTTTGTCCAGTCATGCTGAATAAGATGGAGCTCTGCTTGAGGCATGCTCAGTGGGCAGAGTGGTAGGTGCTACAATACAGTAACCATAGCTTCTACAACATTACTAGGCTTCCCTTATTTAAAAAAATAAAAATGTAAAAAAAACTTGGCCGTCTCCTTGTTGCAGCTTCTCTGCTTCTTGTGAGATCATTAGTGCTGTTGATCTTGGTCAATCCAATGCTTCTCTCGTAGAGATGCATTGGTAATTTACAATGCAGAAGTTCCACCTATACAATATAATGTTTCTTTCTGAGAAGCATTTACACCATTTGACATCATCATGCTGTTTGTGATGAAGTTCAACATGAAGACCTTGGATTTTTGATTGTCTTCATGAAGAAGTGCTTCATGTTTAAATGCCACCAGCCTGACAGCCACTAGAATTGTAGTTTTGGAGTATTGTAAACTAAATACTTTTTTGCATCGGCAAAAAATGGACAATAGTATAAAAAAGGGGATATACAATCTTTTTATAACGGAAACCTAAAAGTACAGAGCAGATACTGAACAACGACTTGAGTTGCATCTTTAGTTGGTACAGAAACCTAACAAGTGTTCATCTATAATGAATGGGTACAGTACTGTTCAGTACAGCTACATGGGACAGGTTGAACTAATCAGTGAGGGGTGTAAGGAAAGAAACCAAGAAAATGGAAAATTTAGCTATACAAGGGTGCAGAAGTGGGTGGAGGTCCAGAAGAGTCATCAACTGGGTCAAGAACAGGCTGCGAGAGTACATTAAAATAGTCCCTAGCCAGCATGAATTGTTAATTCTGCTCATTGCTACAGCCCAGGGAGGGTTGAGTTAGAATCTCAGTGCCGTGATATCCCATCTTTTCTGGTTGTCTTCAGAACTGAATGAGTGATGTTTCTCTCCAATGGAACTTAATTCTTAGCTGCAATGAGCAAACATTTTAGTATAGACTTCTTATCTTATAGAATGTGGATGCGCTGTTCGCATTAAGCAGTACATGGCTTATATGCCAGCTTTTTAAGTTAATATACTGGCTAATTGGCAAGGTTTTGTGTCAAACAGGACATTTCTAATAGGTCACCAGACAAAATTATATTGTTCTAAGTGATACAGTAGCAGTAGTGACTGTGTGGTAGCCATTCTGTACAAAAAATGGTCTTAAACCCATCAGAATTTACATTGAAAAATACATTTTATTTTCAATATTAACAATGCATCTGTTGATAATGTAATGCTGTGATCATTATTGTATCAGAAAAACACATATGGAGTGTATATATTTATATATATCACATAGATATTATATAGAGAGATGTGGTTTTGTGTTTGGACACGCTTCAGCTGTTAACATTCTTTGATTTAAATGTTGGCATTCCATCAATTTGTTTGCATCATAAGGGAGTCTTGTTTGTACTATATCTGATAAGGAGGCACGTAATTTCAGTGACAGGCTAGATAACCGTGAAAATATACATGAAATTAGCTTTATTTTTATGGCACAGCTGCTATATGTATACCTTTGGCCTGCGCTGGCTCTTGGAGTAGATAGATTGCAAAGTTCTAGAGATTTTAGTTAAACCTTTAACCTGCGTTATCTTTAATGTAAATGCCATCTGTCTTGTTGGTCTCTAATTATAGTATGTTTCCATACTACTAGATGGCTGATTTCTGGGTGGAAAGAAATTGTGACTGCTTAATTTGCATTTGCAATCTTTAAACAGAGAAATTAAAGGGACACTGAAATACAAAATAATTTTTTTTAAAAACACTTTTTAGTAGATATACCCAAATAAAAACTTGCATGCATTTAATTACGTGTTTTTTCATTTGGGGCGTATCTTATAACATTTTCCAAAAATAGCAGTTTTCTTGTCTGCATCCTTTGCAAGCCCTCCCCTTCTAACCCCGCCCAGACTTTCTGTCGCTGTCCAATCACAGACTTCCCAATACACATTTTTGCTAACTAAAAAAAATTTAATTAGTAAAATACCAGCCATTAACAGTCTGTCCTCTAGGTTTCCTAACTATGTCCTCAAGTTAATATTGTTGGATAAGTTGTTAAAATGATTTAATATTTTGGGATATTTAAAGAACATGGGAGGCCTGGAGTGCAGATAGAGACCGAAGGTGACAAAATAATAATACCATTTGAAATCTCAAAGAAAAATCAAAAAATGCGATATTAGAATATCGACCTAAATACAGATATCCTGGAGACCTTCCAAATGGTAACTCAGTAAGTATGGCAAAAAAGGTGTTGCATCCCAAGTACCTATAGATACATAACCCCTATCTGGAGTATCTCTGGTTATCTAGCATATTTTGTTTTTGTGTGTCGGTATAATGTTTTTGGATAACATTTTGTAAATATATATAAATAATTTGATATACTGTATGATATCTGTTTTGATATTTTAATAATTTTCATTTTTTTTTTTATATTGTTTTTTCTGTATACAGACCCCCTTCTCATACACACATCTAGGCAGCCCTCCTCCCTCTTTCAAAAAAACAACTTATTTCTTTAAAGTTATACCTAAGGAAAAGTAGGGACTTATTTTCCTTATGTATAATCTGCTGGTTGATAAAAGTTGACAAAAGGTGGAGCTTTAGTCTAGCTTTTCTCATTTGTCATTGGATGTCAAGTTCCTACTCAGCTACTTCCAGCATCGGCTGTCTGTTCGGACACTAGATGTACTGGAAGGACAGAGGAAACTGTTTACAGCACAGTCGCCATATTGAAAACGCCAGATCTGGAGGGACCAGCAAAGTGGAAGAAACGATTAGCATCACCAGTCTTGGGGCAACTAAATGTTGAGGAGGGAGTCAGGGGGGGCTTGAGGGAGGGAGACATAGGATGGGGGACAGGGGAGGATTTATTGACACAACCGTTTTAAAAGTTTATCCAAAAATGTTCAATCATTTGAAAAGCTTATCGAGCAATATTACCTAAAATCCAATTGGAGAGTGCATAGTGCATACATAAATATAAAGAGGACAAAATATGAATGGTTCATTTGGTCAATGATGCAAATAGCTATGCCAAACAGATGAGCGATTTATAGATTTAACTAGAAAGAGGTACTTACTAGTCTGTATAAATTGGTAAATGTGATAGGAAGAATATGTGTATTAATCAGTCTATAACTTGTTTCTTTTTCTCTAGGTTGCTGCTATTTATAAAGATCCAAGTATTGGAAATCTCATAAATATCGTGATTGTCAAGCTTGTTATTATTCACAATGAACAGGTATGTCTAAATGTAGTTGTAGTTGTATGCAGTTTAGCAATAAAACAAAAAAAAGCTTTATAGATACCATAACCACTACACATCAGTATGTGTGTTGGGTTATATACACTGCTCAAAAAAATAAAGGGAACACAAAAAGAACACATCCTAGATCTGAATGAATTAAATATTCTTCTGAAATACTTTGTTCTTTCCATAGTTGAATGTGCTGACAACAAAATCACACAAAAATAAAAAAATGGAAATCTAATTTTTCAACCCATGGAGGTCTGGATTTGGAGTCACACTCAAAATTAAAGTGGAAAAACACACTACAGACTGATCCAACTTTGATGTAATGTCCGTTAAAACAAGTCAAAATGAGGCTTAGTAGTGTGTGTGTGGCCTCCACGTGCCTGTATGACCTCCCTACAATGCCTGTGCATGCTTCTGATGAGGTGGCGGATGGTCTCCTGAGGGATCTCCTCCCAGACCTGGACTAAAGCATCTGCCAACTCCACATGCACTATGCATGTGTGCGAGTGCACATCCACACTTTAATTATTGTAACAGGCACTCCTCAAATTGTAAGTTCTAGAACTGCCCCTGCAGGGACAAGTAAAATTGATTCATTGATGAGTTTGAGTTTCTTTTCAACCTATTGCACTATGTTACTATAAACCATAGATACATTGTTAATTATGTTAACTATAATAATGTTTTTTTTTCTATGCAATACATTGGTAGAGAGGTTTAATTACATTTTCTTGCTAGCCTTTACTTAATTATTCTACCCAAAATCTTAAGCCAAGGTGGAACATTTTCCTTTTTAAAACTCTGAGTTTTCCCTTTTTTTTTTATTTATTTAGTTTTGTCAGGTAAATGTCAGGTTTTGCAGTAATTTGCTATGTCATTTGGTTTTACCTTTACGTGTAGGACGGACCTGTTATCAGCTTTAATGCTGCTACAACTCTTCACAACTTCTGTGTATGGCAAAAATCACAAAACGTCCCGGATGATTCCCATCCCTCTCATTATGACACAGCTGTTCTTCTCACCAGGTATATTAGATTTCAAACCACCTCTTCTTATTTACAGGTTTACTGGCATCAAGTCTCATCAAAAAGACAAAAATCTGATTAGTGCACCCCTGTCTGCTTAACTCAATGTAACCATGAGCCACAGCAGAGCTTTCATCATCCATGCTTATAATTAATGAACATGTGGAGTTGGTTGCAGTTCGTTAGTGGTTGTTGTGATCATAATTAGTTCAATTTTGTCATTAATGAGCTTGAAGAGGTTTCTATGCAACCATTCATGGTTCATGGAAATCCTTGAGAATTTGTTTTCAGGATCCTTTGATGTGTAGGTGTAGATGCCTCTATCTATCATGTGATCTTCAGAGATTAACATGAAGTTGAACAGTATTGTTAAACACCATTTAGACCTCCTAGTAGGCAATGTAAGTCCTTACCTTGTGTTAAATGGACACTCTAATCTAGATACCCCCTACAGCTTTGTAATCCTAAAAGTCTCTAGTTGCTATCCTCTAGTTTATTATAAAACTGTTTACGAGATGTTTTATAAGGAATCTCTCAATCATCTTAAGCCCAACCCTTCCTTAGCTGTTTTGAAAATGAGGAATGTACACTGTTCCATTATCAGTCAATTTCATCCAAAATGGATGGTGGTAATAGGCTGAGAGTGCTTGGCGTCAGTTAACTCAGCACTATCAACTGTTCCATGTCATCCATGTTGGACAAAGTAGACCATGAAATGCAGTACTGTAAAGTCACTGCTGTAAGCTTTGTGATCTCTGTGTTCCATGGAGAGAGGCCTTTTTGTCAAACTGCCCCTAAAGACCTTTAAAAAAAACTCTCTTATGTACCTACAATTAGTGACTTTTCCAACTGGGGTGTAATTTTTTTGCAGTCACAATTTATTTTTTTAAAATGTAGACAGGTAAATGTGCTACAAACAGTCTGATTATATTTTATTGTACTTTTGTCCTGTAGGGAAGACATCTGTAGAGCTCGTGATAAGTGTGATACTTTAGGTAAGTTATTTTTTCAGTTTGGAGATGGCCATATTGACACCAACGTTTTGTCTTCTAAGTTTAAATACATTGCAATTATTAAAGGGTTAGTCCAACCACTATGACCACTTCTGCTTTTTTCTTCTTGATAAAATGCATGTCCAGAGTTATTTGCAAT